>NW_024424008.1:47053149-47119107 GCF_017311325.1 Ursus maritimus | reverse complement strand
TGCTCAGTAGCTTCTAAAATTCCCCTGCTGCTTTACCACCACCACCGACACTGCTGTTGACCTCCATGCTACCTACTTCAGAGGACCCCTCTTCTCAAGATACTACAGCCCTTTAAATAGGCTCCCCACAGGGTTGCCTCACTCGCTGAGTTTACAAACTCTTCCATGAGGAAGGATCCCAAGGAGTGGCCTCAAAGGGTTTCCTGCCTGTTCTATGTGAGCATTCCTTTCTGCAGACCACAACGCTGTGACTCAGAATGATCTAGCCACTTTGACTCTTCTCTACCCCCAGGCAAGTTTCCTTCCTATCCCAGAAGGTGAGGAAATATTCTTCCCACCTCTTTTCAATGTTTTTCTTTCCCTGTTTTTTTTTTAATGATTTTTTATTATATTATGTTAGTCACCATACAGTACATCCCCGGTTTCCGATGTAAGGCTCGATGATTCATTAGTTGTGTATAACACCCAGTGCACCATGCAATACGTGCCCTCCTTACTACCCATCACCGGTCTATCCCATTCCCCCACCCCCCTCCCCTCTGAGGCCCTCAGTTTGTTTCTCAGAGTCCATAGTCTCTCATGCTTCATTCCCCCTTCTGATTACCCCCCCTTTCTTTATCCCTTTCTTCCCCTACCGATCATCCTAGTTCTTATGTTCCATAGATGAGAGAAATCATACGATAATTGTCTTTCTCTGCTTGACTTATTTCGCTTAGCATTATCTCCTCCAGTGCCGTCCATGTTGCAGCAAATGTTGAGAATTCGTTCTTTCTGATAGCTGAGTAATATTCCATTGTATATATGGACCACATCTTCTTAATCCAGTCATCTGTTGAAGGGCGTCTCGGTTCCTTCCACGATTTAGCTATTGTGGACAATGCTGCTATGAACATTGGGGTGCATATGGCCCTTCTCTTTACTACGTCTGTATCTTTGGGGTAAATCCACCTCTCTTCAATGTTTTAACTCCAGTGTCTTCTTATCCTGTTGACAACAGGAACACAACTTCTCATCCTGTAAGACTCACAGGAACCTGGTCCATGTTTCTCTGGTGGGCAAACATAAACCTTTTTCCTGTTTGTTTACTCATTAAACAAATATTTATAGAGTGACTGAGTCAGGCATCTGTGGACACAGAGATAAGTATATTTTGGAGGTGGATAGCACTTGGTAGAGTCAAGAATGAATTCTACGTTACTGGTTTTGGCAGCTGGTGTGGAAAGCAGTGCTGTTTACTAAGAGGGGGAAGATTAGTTTGGGAGGTAAAGAAGGGTGGGGACTAGGATTCCTTTGACACACATTAAATTTGAGATGTCTAAGGACTATCTACATGGAAATATTAGAAAGGCAGTTGGAAATACAAGTCTGGGGGTTGACAGATGTCTGGGCTGGTGATTTAGAATCCATTAGTGTGAAGATGTTCTTTAAATCCAGGGCAATAGATGCCATGATCAAGGGAGAAATGGGACAGGACAAGGAAAGAACAGGCCCTAAGAACTTTAGGTAACTCTAATATTTGGAGGTAGGGCAGAGGAGGTTAGACTAGTCAAGGAGACAAAGGAGGAGCAGCCAGCCTGCCAGAGGAAAATCAGGAATAATTCATGTCCCAGAACCCAAAAAGAAGGGAGAGCTTGAGTGAACCAAATGTAACTGTGAATTTAAAATAAAAACAGACCATTAGTCACCCTCACAAGAATGGTCAGTGGAGAGTGCTGGAAAGAGAATCTACAAGGCAGTCAACCCAAGAGGAAATGGTGAGAGAAGAAGCAGAGACATCAAGTGTAGCCAATTATTTTAAAGAAACTTTCCAGAAAAAGGAGCAGAAAAATAGAGCAGTAGGAGAAAGGGTATAGAATGTGAAGTCTAGAAGATGGAAAATACTAGAGCATGTTTATGGGAATGATCCAACAGAGAAGAAAACATTGGTTAAACATAAAAAGAAGGGGGAAACCAGAAGGTAGAAGACTTTGGGTGGATGAGAATAAAAGAAATCCAGAACACAAAGGGAGGAACTGGCCTTTGACAGGTGGAGGGATACATCCTCCATTTTAGCAGAAGAAACAGGGGCAAGTGCAGGTCTTTGGGGGGAGGTGTAGAAAGATAAATCCGTTTCCACTGATGGTATTTAGTTTTACTAATGAAGACTGAAGTGAGGTCATCTGCCTAGCAGGAAGGAAGGCCAGAGATAAAGGCAGCCTGAGGAATGAGGAAGTCATCTTTAGGAGTGGGGAACTACAAAAACTCAGTAAGATGGTTGAGCGGTACCAGGTGCCCACTTGCACTTAGAGGTGAAATTGAAGTGCATCCAGTCATCTCAGTTGTGTGATTTTCTCTAGCAGCACTCAGCTCCTCTAGTTCTAGCACAGTCAGGTTCACCCTTGGGCAGAAGGTTGGGGATATGTGCAAGGGGGTGGGTATATTGATAGCCCATGGAGTCTAAACTGTATAGCACCTGCTACAGTGGCTGGTACACAGTGGACAATTATGAACTAGTGAAGACTGTGCATCTCCCCTTACCTGGCTTCCACAATTCGTTTATATATCCTCAACAAAGTTGGAAAATTTAAGTCTTGTGAGTGGAAAGAGTATTTGAGCAGGGACACAGGTTCTATAAATTTTTGAGTCTTGTCCTGCTATAATCATCTAACTAATTCTTCACTTCCCTTTCTTCATTATGGGATTTGATGTACATATATATATCAAATACACACACACATATCCTCACACAAGAGACAAAAACATTATTTTTGTGAGGTCTTTGCCTTACACCTTTCCCTTGAGGAATGTGGGGCCTAAGGGGGCGGTGTCACACATATAATAAGTTGCTTGTCAAAGCTATAATGTGAAAAGTACTTGGAAGCATAATGGAAGGAGCAATTTAATTTTTTCTGGTAAATGGGGATGTCTTCACAGAGGAGTTGACATATGAGCTCAGACTTAAAAGACAAAAGTTTCATTTAAGCCTTAGCTGTTCAATAGAAACTCACTTTCAAGAATAGAAAGAACTTATAATAATAGCTAACACACTTATTGAGTGTTTACTATGCGTGTGTCAGGCACTAAGCACCTTATATACTTTAGCCATTTAATCTATAAATAGGTTCTATTTTGACTCCTGTTTTTCTGATAAAGAATAGAGAGATTGATCACTCTGGCCCTGAGAGGCCCAAATGGGACTCGAATCAGACCTTAGTGACACCAAAGCCCAGGAAGAGGAAACAGCACCAGCAAAAGCGTGGGGAAGGTGAGAGTGCATGACATGCCTGTGTGAGGGAGAGCAGACTGGGCAGGGGCAGAGCGGGGAGAGAATACAGGAGTATGGCACAGGTGGGGATAGGAAGAACAAGGAAGATAAGCCAGGAAACCTAGCTTGTGACCAGATTCTAGTCCTCAGTTATGAGTGAGTTCTAGCTGTCTACTTGCTGTGCAACCAACTTCCCTAAACTTAGTGGCATAAAACAATCATTTTATTGTACTCATAAATTTGGTGGGTCAGGAATTCAGAGAGAACACAGTGGGATGGCTTGTCTCTCTTCTATTAAGCCTGGGGCCTCCACTAGGAATACTCAGTGCTGAGGGCTGGAAATACATGAAGGCTCAAGGCTCACTTACTCACATGTCTGGCTATTGATGTTAGCTGTTGGCTGAGACCTTAGCCAAGGTTGTTGGCCAGGGTTGGTCCATGACCTGAACATGTGGGTACATTGCCTTCCTCACAGTATGGTGACTGAGTTCTAAGCACAAGTGCCCCAAGAGAGTAAGAGCATAGTACGTGGCATTTTACTCCACTGACTGGGGCAGTCCAAAGGCCCACCCAGGTTCAAGGAGAGAAGACACAGCCTCCACCACTCAGTGGAAGGAATGTCAAAGAATTTGTAACATACTTTAAAATTACCACAGAGTCAGTAAATGAGGTCATTAAATAAAGAGGGATCTTCACTTTTACGAAAAACTAGTCTACTACCAGTGAGGTGATGTCTCTTGCTATACAACTTCTTCACGTAAAATGTACAGAATAATACTAGTTGTTCTTCCAAAGTACCTCCTGAGCCTCTCTTTTTCTCATTTCCTTTCCCCTTTCTGTGCTACCTTACTTCTCTCATTTATAACTTTACATGAGAAGAGCCAACTTTAAAAGAGTCATATGGGAGTACCTTGAAGATTTTTAGAGAAAAATAGCTACAAAACCCTAACAAATAAATAATGAAATAACATATAACAGAATTTTATATTGAAGAGGATTATCTTTCCTCTACCTCAATAGTTGGATGAATCTTTTGGGCTAACATTATGTATAATATTTTTAATTACACTCAGTGTTATTTCCAAATTGGTGTGATTTTTTAAAATGACATATTCACATTGCTCAGTGGAACCTCCTGAGATAGGTGAACAGCTAAACCTTCCAAGACAGATGGATACCTATGAGCAATATTTAATCTTAATTGCAAGCCAGGTTTATGTATGACATGTTCCTGGCTTGGAAGCAGTGCTTACTGTGACACAACTTTGCTGAGCTAAATAGTCACAGAGAGTGGAGAACAAACAGCTGCATTATTGTGAGCCAGCATTTAAATCATCCCTAAGAACACATTTGATTAGATGCATCTATGCATCTTCAATCGTGCCTACAAATGGTTCTTTAAAGTTTAACTCAATAATACAATTACTAGTTCAATTACATTCCGACATTCTTTATTAATTTGTTTATTCCACAAATTTTGTTGCCTAACTACCATGACCAAGTCTTGAGCTAGTCACTGAATGCTATCAACAAACTATAGATCAAGGAGTATGTCATTTTTAGTGAGATTCCCGCTATCATGATTACTCTTTACTGGAGAAAATACCTTGGCTTTGCATAAAATTTATCTTTAGAAGCCAAAGGAGTAAGTGCATGAAAGCTAAGAACAATATCTGGCTCTAGCAGGACCTCAATGCATGTTTAGCTGCTATTATTAAGGCCGAAATGCTCCCTAAAATTCTCTCAAGTTCCCACATCCCTTCTCACTGTATATCTTTAAGTACGTCAGGAATTAGTAAAAATAGCCAAAAACAAATGTTGTGGTAGAAATGATTTGGCAACTTCCACTTCTGGCATGAACTCTTTGAAATTAAGTCTCCCTTTGAAGATAGCTAGAAAAACTGGACAAAAAAATTTTTTAATTTGTTTGTACATGTAACCAGTGTAGGCATCAGATAACTAGTACGGTAAGGAAAGGGATCAAGATTCAAGGGAAGACAAAACCCAGAGAGGCACGGAGGCTGTTTTCCCCTGGTAGAGTCTGCCGATTGAGGAAGAGACCACTGAGAGGCTTATAAGCTGAGCAGTGTTTTTGATAGCCTCACGGGACTAGGAATACAAAACTGAAGACAACAATTTGTTCAAGACCTGACAAGGAAAGCCTTGATAATCTACCATGTTTTGGTTAGGTCTCCAAAGAACTACTTCTTAGAAGGAAGGATGAACTGGAATTAGACTAGCTCACACAGATTTTGAAGCCAAAATTCAACTAATGTCTGAAATTAGATTAGAGTGCTCAGAGATTACTGGTGCCCTGAGTTTCGTGCCCAAGGCTAGTCTAAATTTTTTCTGGAGAAATATAAGCCATTTCCTTAGGCCTTAAATTATTGCTACAGTGTTTGACCTACAATTCATGTCCTGTAATTAAAATTAATCAGGCATGTGAAGAGATAAGAAAACATGAAAGAAAACCAAAAGACGCGATGTAAGACCTACAAGGCCTTCAAATAATAAGCTATAAGGCTTTAAAATAACTCTGACGAAATATTCAACAAAGTTAAAAGATGGAGAATTTGGGCAGAGAACTTGTAAATTATAAAACTGAAAAATTAAAAGAACTCAATGGATGGATTGTATAACAGATTACAGACAGCTGAAGAGAGAATTAATGAACTGGAAGAGAGGTTAGAAGAAAATATCCATGCTAGATTGTAGAGAGATAAATACACGGAAAATTCCTAAGACATAGAGGATAGATCAAGAGAGATAACATACATGTAAACAGTGTCTCAGATGGAAAGAACAAATGTGTCATATAGTTGGTAAAATTTTTCAAAATTGATGCCTTCCAAAAGAAACAATGGAAGCTAGAAGATAACAGAATGATATTTTCAAAGTGCTGACAAAATATTTGCCAATCTAAACTGGTGCAGCCACTGTGGAAAACAGCATGGAGTTTCCTCAAAAAGGTAAAATTAGAGCTACCCTAAGACCCAGCAATTGCACTACTAGGTATACATCCAAAGGATACAAAAATACAGTTTGAAGGGGCACAGGCACCCCAATGTTTTTTTTGTTTTTTTTTTAAAGATTTTATTTATTTATTTGACAGAGATAGAGACAGCCAGCGAGAGAGGGAACACAAGCAGGGGGAGTGGGAGAGGAAGAAGCAGGCTCATAGCAGAAGAGCCTGATGTGGGGCTCGATCCCATAATGCCAGGATCACGCCCTGAGCCGAAGGCAGACGCTTAACTGCTGTGCCACCCAGGCGCCCCCACCCCAATGTTTATAGCAGCAATGTCCACAATAGCCAAAATATGGAAAGAGCCCAGATGTCCATTGACAGATGATGGATAAAGAAGACGTGGTATCTGTATATAATGGAATATTAATCAGTCATCAGAAAGAATGAAATCATGCCATTTGCAATGACATGGATGGAACTAGAGGGTATAATGATAAGTGAAATAAGTCAGTCAGAGAAAGACAAATACCATGTGATTTTACTTCTATGTGGAATTTAAGAAGCAAAACAGATGAACATAGGGAAAGGGAAGGGAATAAAAGATAAAAACAGAGAGGAAGGCAAACCATAAGAGACTCTTAACTCTAGGAAACAAACTGAGGGTTGCTGGAGGGGAGGGGCATGGGGGGATGGGGTCACTGGGTGACGGGCATTAAGGAGGGCACTTGCAACTGATGAATCACTAAATCCTACCCCTGAAACTAATAATACACTACATGCTAACTAAATTGAATTTTAAAAAGTTTTTAAAAAGAAAATATCTGCCAATCTATAAGTCTAAACTAACAAAAATATCTTTTTGGAATACAAAGGTTAGGATAAAGACCTTTACTTAAGACAGAAGTGAGAGAATAAATAATGTCTGGTCTATTGCTATAATAATACTAAAGGGTATTTGTCACACAAATGATTCCAGAAATAAGGCTGTAGATAAGAGGAGGGATAAAAAACAATAAAATTTGAGTTATGTCAGGAAAACAGAAGATTAGGAAGCTCTAAGATTCTGTTTCCCACAAACCATCAAAAAAAAAAAAAACCACCTCAACCAAAAATTATCTGAACAAACTTTGTAGGAGCCTTGCAAACAATTAAAGGTTTACAGCAACCAAGCATGTCTAATCAGGAAAAAAACATCTTCAAAACTATAGGAAAGCGTCATGGTGCTTTTGCTCGTCCTCATCCCACCACCTCCCTGGTGCAGTGGTGACAGTCTTGGTTTTCAATACCAGCAACCCAGTTCTCCATCTTGAACAAAAGGGAGCAGAACAGACCTTACTTAAAAATTATTGTGTGCTCAGTTCTGACATGACTGACTCACTCATTCTGCCTTATATACTTTGGACTGTAGGTGGGGAAACAGGTGGGCACTGCTAGGAAAAGCCATAAGGGGGCTATAAGCCCACAGACCCCTGACGCAAGAGAGTCTAGGTAGAGACATACAATATAACATCGAAGGCCCTGGGAAGAAGCTGAGGTGAGACTCTGGAAAATTAGGCCATTCAAAAGCAACCATATATACAGAGGAATTTAGAAGTCACATGCATGCCCAGAAAAAAACCATTCTCAGAACAGTCTTGAGAGGACTAAAGTTTTCACTTTAGGCTGATCTCTAGGCTCAGAGCAAGTACAGCTGATCTGTAAAGACTGCTCGGCACAGATCCCGTCTTCAAAGGCTGGGAAACAAGGCTACTCTCTCTCTCTCTCTCTCTCTCTGAGTGTGTGTGTATTTCTGTGTAGGCTTGTGTGTTATTTGCTGGTTCCCAGCTTTCAAGGAAATCTCCATCAAAACATTAGCTGAACATGAAAACAGAGACTCAAATGATCTCACATGACAAGGAATAGTCCTTCCAAAATCGTTTGTAAAAGCCTCAAAACAAACCTTCAACAAGTTACAGCCTTCACAATTAACAAAAAAACAAAAAACAAAAACCAGTGAATCCTAGGGAAGGGTGAGAACCTCACTTCCAGAACTACCACAGTATAATAATCATATATTCCATTTTCAACAATAAAAATTCACAAGGCATACAAAGAAACAGAAAAATATGGCTCATTCAGAGGAATAAAGTAAATTGACAGAACCATCCCCAAGGAAGCCCAGACATCAGTCTTACAAAAAAAAAGACTTTAAAACAACTGTATCAGGGGTGCCTATGTGGTTCAGTCAGTTAAATGTCTGACTCTTAATTTCAGCTCAGGTCATGACCTCAGGGTGGTGAGATTAAGCCCTGTGACAGGCTCTGCACTGAGTGTGCAGCCTGCTTAGGACTCTCGCTCTCCCTGTCCCTCTGCCCCTCCCCCCATGCAGTGCTCTCACTCTCTACAAACAAAAACAAAAACAAAACTGTTATAAATATGCTCAAAGGCCTAAGGAGAAAATGAAAAAGAACTAAAGGAAATCAGGATAACAGTATATGAACGAAATGAGAATATCAACAAAGAGATAGAAAATATATATAAAAAGGAAGCAAACAGAACAGAAATTCTAGAGCTGAAAAGTATAATAACTGACATGAAAAAAATTCACTATGTGGGGTTCAACAGCTGATAGAACCCAGTAGAAGAAAAAAAACTCAGTAAACTTGAATTTAGGACAACTGAAATTCCTCAGTATGATGAGCAGAAAGAAAAAGAAAATGAAGAAAAATGAGCAGGGCTAAAGGGACTTGTGAGACAACATCAGATAAACATATGCATGATGAGAGAGAAAGAGAAAAAGGAAGAAGCAAAAAGATTTTTGGAAGGAAAAACCTTAGGACAAAACTCCCCTAATATGATAAAAGATACAGACTTATAAATCCAACAATCTCAACAAACTCCAAGTAAGAGAAATACAAAGATGCCGACACTAACGTACATCATAATCGAATACTCAAGGCCAAATACAAAGAATCTTGAAAGCAGTGAGAAGCAACACATCACATATAGGGAATCCTTTATAGCTCTTCCCCCGCATTTTATGTTATTGATGTCACAAATGACATCTCTATATGCTGTGTGCTGATTAACAAAGATTTAAAATTATTTCATCCATTTGTCTTTATTACTTTTTAAAAAAATTTGAGAGAGAAAGAGAAAGAGCATGAGTGAGCGGAGGGGCAGAGGGAGAGAATCTTCAAGCTGCCTCCGCTGAGCCACCCAGGTGCCCCTCATGCGTTTGTCTTTTACATCTTGTAGAAAATGAAAAGTGAAGTTACAAACCAAGATAGCAATAATACTAACTTTCATATTTGTCCATGAACTTATATGTTCATACTGTTTCAAGTCCCTGTAAAGCATCCTTTCATTTCATACTGAGGAACTCCCCTTAGCATTTCTTTTAAGCCAGGTCTGGTGGTAATGAACTCTCAGCTTTTGTTTATCTGGGAATGTGTTAATTCCTCCCTCATTTTTTAAAAATACTTTTTATCAAGTGGGTTCCACACAGAGCATGTAGCCCAATGTGGGGCTTGAACTCACAGCCCTGAGATCAAGACCTGAGCTGAGATAAGAGTCGGACACTTAACTGACTGAGCTGCCCAGGTGCCCCAAAAGTTATTTCTCAGAGGGAGATTCTCTCCCTCTGCCTCTCCCCCCACTAATGCTCGCTCTCTCTCCCTCTCTCTCAAATAAATAAATAAATAAATTTTAAAAATAATAAAAGACAAATGTATGAAATAACTATAAATCTTTGTTAATTGGCGCACAGTATATAGAGATGTCATTTGTGACATTAATAACGTAAAATGGGGGGAAGAGCTGTAAAGGAATACAGTCTTTGTATGCAATTGAAGTTAAGTGGGTATCAATTTAAAATAGACTGTTATAACTTTAAGATGGTATATGTAAGTCCCATTGTAACCACAAAGAATATATCTATAGAATACACACAAAAGGACATGAGAAGGGAATCAAAACATGTCACTACAAAAAAATCAACTAAACACAAAAGAAGGCAGTAATGGAAGAAATAAGACAAAAATTCTATAAGGCATATGGAAAACAAATAACAATGGTAAAATTAAGTCCTTCTTTATTAAGTTCTTTTTTTTTAAGATTTATTTATTTTAGAGAGAGAGAGAGAGCACACACGAATGGGAGGAGGGGCAGAGGGTGAAGGAGAGAGAGAAAATCTGAAGCAGACTCCCTGCTGAGCCTGGAGCCCACCTTGGGGCTTGATCTCAGGATCCTAAGATCATGACCTCAGCTGAAATCAAGAGTCGGATGCTCAACAGACTGAGCCACCCAGGCATCCCCTTGCTGTAAGTACTTTAAATGTAATTGGATTAAATGCCCCAAGAAAAAGATATACATTGGCAGAATGGGTTAAAAAAACAAAACAAAAAAAAGAATCCCACGACAGTCTCTAAAGAGACTCCCTTTATATCTAAAGACACACTTAGGTTGAAAGTGAAAGGATGGAAAAAGATATTCTGAGCAAACAGTCAAGAGAGCAGGGCTGGCTACAGTAATATCAAAGTAGACAGTAAGTCAAAAACTGTTATAAGAGAAAAGAAGGGCATTATATATCCATCAAAGGGTCAATTCACCAAGAAGACATAACAATTATAAACCCACATGCACAAGACAATGGAGCTCCAAAATACATGAAGCAAATATTGACAGAATTGTAGGGAGAAACAGTTCTACAATAATACTATCCCAGTTTTAAGACTGGACAAACAGGAGAGCACTAAGGAAACTGTCTTGATCCATTTGGGCCACTGTAACAGAATACCATAGCTGGATGGCTTATAAACAATAGGAATTTATTTCTCACAATTGTAAAGGATGAAAGCCCAAGATCAAGGTACTGACAGGTATGGTGTTTAGTGAAAGCCCACTTCCTGATTCATAGATGGCCATCTTCTCACCATGTCGTTACATGGTAGAAAGAGAAAGGGTGCTTTCTGGTGTCTCTTTTATAAGGGTACTAATACCATTCATGAGGACTCCAACCTCACGGCCTAATCACCTCCCAAAGGTCCCACCTCCTAATACTATCACATTGGGATTAGGACTTCAACATATGAATTTGAGGGGGACATAAACATTCATTCTATTGCAGAAAGAGAGGACTTAACACTGTGGACCAAATGGACCTAACAGACATATAAAGAATATTCCATCCAACAATATCAGAATATACATTTTTCTCAAGTATACATATAACATTCTCCAGGATAGATTATCTGTTGGGCCACAAAACAATTTTTAATAAATTTTAAAAGACTAAAATTATACAAATTATTTTTCCTTGTCATATGGAGTGAAATGAAACCAATGGCAGAAGGAAAATTGGAAGATTTACAAATATGTAGAAATTAACACACTCAAACAATCAAATGGGTCAAGAGAGAAATCACAAGGGAAATTAGACAATATGTTGAGATAAATGAAAATGAAAACATACCAAAATTTGAGATGTAGTGAAAGTAGTGCCAAGAGGGAAATGTATAGCTGTAAATGCTTCCATTGAAAAAGAAGATTTCAAATCAACAACCGAACTTTATACCTTAGGGAACTAGAGAAAGAAGAATAAACTAAATCTAAATCTATTAGGTGGAAAGAAATGATAAAGATTAGAGCCAAGATAAAATAGAGTCTAGAAAAATAATAGAGAAAATCAAGTGAAACCAAGAGTTGGTTCTTGGAAAAGATGAACAAACTTGACAAACTTTTAGCTAGTTTGATGACGAAAAAATGAGTGAAGACTCAAGTAACTAAAATCAGAAATCAAAGTGGGGAAATTTATACTGATTTTACAGCAATAAGAAAGGTTATAAAAGAGTATGAGAAACTGTGGTGTGGTAATACAATTGATAGCCTGGATGAAATGGACAAATTCATAGAAACATACAGCCTACCAAGACTAAAGCTTGAAGAAATATAAAATCTGAATAGGCTTCTAACTAGTAAGGGGATGGAATCAGTAATCAAAAAACCTTTCAACAAAGAAAAGTCCGGACAAAATAGTCTTTAAGGTAATAAGCCCACTGGGGATAAGTGGGATATCTCACAGTGAGGAAGTTCAACTTACCAGCAGGAGAATACAATTTGAAATTGGTGTTTATCTTATAACATAGTACCAAAAGATGCGGATCAAAAATTTTCAGAACTACAAGGAAAACCAAATTAATCCATCATCATAGTCAGAAATATTAACATACCTCTGTCAGCATCTAATAAAACAAGCAATGACTCTGCTTATAACAATTGTTACAAAATCAATTGCTAACAAAAAATCGATAAGAATATAGGAAGTTTGAACAACACAATTAAAAACCTGATCTAATTGCTTATATCGTACATCGAATTCAATAACTGTTGTACACATATTTTCAAGCACTCAGAAAAATTATCTCAAGTTTATCATATGCTTAGCCATAAAGCAAAGCTCAATAATTTCCAAAAGATTGAAATCCTGTGACATGTGTTCTCTGACCACAGCTTAATTTGGCTAGAAATTAATTTAAATTTCCCTTAAAAATCTCCATACATTTAGAAGTTAAGAAATATACTTCTTTTTTTTATTAAGTTCTATGAGCCAACATTAGTTTTTGATGTCGCGTTCAATGATTCATTAGTTGTATATAATATAACACACACAGGTCAAAGAAGAAATCACAAGGGATACAGACTGCATATTTTGTGTCCTGCCAAAATTCATGTTGAAATCCTAACCCCCAAAAGAATGGTATTAGGTGGGGCCTTAAGAGGTTCGGGAGGTAAAATCTAAATGAGGTCTTGGGGATGGGGACCTGATGATAAGATTAGTGTACTTAACAGGAAGAGACTAGAGCTTGCTCTCTGTCGGTTGAGGATATGGGGAAGGAAGCTATCACAAGCCAGGAAATGGGTCCTCACCAGACATCAATCTGCTAGTGCCTTGATCTCTGACTTCTCAGCCTCCACAGCTGTGAGAAATAAATGCTTGTTGTTAGGTCACTCAGTGGTGGTATTTTTTGTTATAGCAGCTTGAAGTGACTAAGACAAGTGAAATGTGAACTGAGTGAAAATAAAAATACAACCACCAAATTTTGTGGGATGCAGTAAAGCAGTGCTTAGTGGAAAACTGTAGCATTGAATGCCCGCATTAGACAAAGGAGTAAGATGTAAAATCTGTAATCTTTTTTTTTTAATTTATTTATTTGACAGAGAGAGAGACAGCCAGTGAGAGAGGGAACACAAGCAGGGGGAGTGGGAAAGGAAGAAGCAGGCTCCCAGCGGAGGAGCCTGATGTGGGGCTTGATCCCAGAATGCCGGGATAATGCCCTGAGCCAAAGGCAGATGCTTAACAACTGAGCCATCCAGGCACCCCGTAAAATCTGTATTCTTAGCTTCCACCTTAGGAAACTAGAAAAAGAAGTGCAAATCAAATCCAAACCAAGCAAAAGAAAAAAAAATTAAAACAGAAATCACTGAAATTGAAAACAGGGAATCAATAGAGAAAATCAGTAAGATCAAAAGCTGTTTCTCTGAAAAGATCAACAAAACTGTAAGTCCTTAGCCAGGCTATCTAAATAGAAAAGAAAGGAAAAACAAATTACAATGATCAGAAGTGAAAGAGAGGACATCACTATAGACTCCATGGCATGAGAAGGATAATAAAAACATGCAACGAACAACCCTGCACCCAGAAATGTGATGACCCAGATGGAATGGACCAATTCAGTGAGACTCTGTTTGCAAAAACTCATGTAGGAAGAAACAGACAATCTGAATAGCACTACATCTAAAAAAGGTACTAACTCAATAATTAATAACCTTTCAAAACAGAAAACACCAGGCCCAGAATTCACTAGTTGATTCTACCATTTAAGGAAGAAATTATATAAATTGTCTACAATCTCTTCCAGTAGATAGAAGCAGAAATACTTCCTAACTCTGTGAGGCCAGGATTACCCTAATACCAAAACTAAACAACAAGATTGCAAGACAAACAAATTACAGAACAATACCACTCATGAACATAGATGCAAAAATACACACACACACACAAAATACAAATTGAATCCAACAATGTGTAAAAAGAATTATACACCATGACCACTAAGGGTTTATTCCAGATAGGCGGGGCTGGTTCAACATTCAAAAATGAATAAAGGTGATCTACCCTACCAATAGGCCAGAGAAATTAGGAAATATTTAAAACTGAATGATTATGAAAATGCTACATATCAGAAGTATGACACACAACTAAAGCTGTATTTGGAAGCAGACATGTAGTTCTAAGTATGTATTTTTAGAAAAAACGAAAGTTGGAAAAAGCATAGTAAATTATAGCTACTAAGAGCAGAAGGAAGGAAGCAAGAAGGATAAAAGTAGAAAAAATAATAAGAAAAAATAGAATGGAGAGATTTGACAAAACTGATTCTTAATTCTTTCAGAAGACCAACAAAATTTGTGAGATTAATAAAGGAAAAAGACATGGCATAAGTAAGCAGTATCTAAAATAAAAATGAGACACCATGGCAGCCCCTGCAGCTCTGATAAAGATAATAGCATATTATAAACAACTTCATACTAATGCACTTGAAAATTCATATGAGGTGGGCAAATTCCTAGAAAAATACAACTTACTAAAACTGATACAAGAAGAAATAGGAAAATTTGAATAGTGCTATAATTAAGAAATAAATTGAATCTATACACTTCCCATAGAGAAAACTCTAGGTCAAACACTTCTGTTGGAGAACAATCAGCTAAGGAGTTTAAAATGCCAATACTATACAAGATTTTCCAGGAAATAAAAAAAGAGAGAATGCCTTTCAATTAATCTTATGAGACCAATAAGAAAATGACAAACCAACTCAATAGAAAAAAGACCCAGGCTCTTCATGAAAGAGAATATCAATTTGCCAAAAAACATGAAAAGAAACTCAACCTTCTTGTCATTAGGAAATTCAAATTAATCCAAAATAAGATACTAGTACAGAACCATTAGAATGGCTAGAATTAAAAAGGCTTACAGTACCAGGTTGGTTTTTTTTTTTTAAAGATTTTATTTGAGAGAGAGAGAGAAAGAGGGAGAGAGAGAAGGAGTGCTCAGCCCGACTGCGGGGAGAGGCAGAGGCAGAGGGATGGATAAGCAGACTCCCTGCTGAGCAGGGGTTCCCAGGTGGGCTGGATCCCAAGACCCTGGGATCATGACCTGAACCGAAGGCAGATGCTTAACTGACTGAGCCACCCAGGCGCCCTCATACATAGTACCAGGTTTGGAACAACTGTAACTCTCACACACTGCTGTCAGGAATGTAAATTGGCACATAGCCACTTTGGAATGCTGGTAGCTGGTATTACCTAAAGATGCACCATCCAATGTAGTACTTCACAGCCACATTGCTTACTGAACACTTGAAATGTGGGTAGTCCAAACTGCTATACATGTAAAACACACATTGGACTTTGAAGATTTGATACATGAAAAAGACCGTAAAATACCTGATTAATAATTTTCATATGACATATTGAGATGATAATATTTTGTATGTACTGGGTTAATAAGATGCATGCTTGGAGCACCTGGGTGGCTCAGTGTCTGACTCTTGGTTTTAACTCAGGTCATGATCTCAGGAGGGTCATAGGATTGAGCCCCATGCAGGGCTCTGCGCCGAGTGGGGAGTCAGCTTGAGGATTCTCTCCTTCTCCCTCTGCCCCTCCCCATTGCTCATACTCTCTCTCTGTCTTTCTCTAAAAATAAATAAATAAGTAAATAGATAGAAAGATAAATCTTAAAAAAAATACATGCTTAATATCAATTTCACTTTTTAAAAAACTTTTTTTTTTTTTTAAAGATTTTATTTATTTATTCGACAGAGATAGAGACAGCCAGCGAGAGAGGGAACACAAGCAGGGGGAGTGGGAGAGGAAGAAGCAGGCTCATGGCAGAAGAGCCTGATGTGGGGCTCGATCCCAGATCGCCGGGATCACGCCCTGAGCCGAAGGCAGACGCTTAACCGCTGTGCCACCCAGGCGCCCCTTAAAAAACTTTTTAAATGTGTCTACTAGAAAATTTTAAATTACATATGATGACTTGCATTATATTTCTAGGACAGTGCTGATATAAAGCTAAGATCCATTAATTTTATTCCTGGGTATATTCTCAACAGAAATATGTATGTATGCGCAGTAAAAGTTAAGCACAAGAATGTTTATAGCAGCATTATGCACAATAACTAAAAACTGGAAATAACCCAAATACCCTTCAATGGGGAATGGATAAATAAATGGTAGGGTGATTACAATATGAAATACTATTTAGCAACAAAAATCAGTAAACTATACCTATATGCAACAACATGGATAATTCTCACAGTATTAAGTATTCAAATCATCTCATATGATTCCCCTTATATAAAGTTTAAAAATGGAAAAATAAGCTATAATCTTAGAAGTCAGAATACTAGTTTGGGGAGAATAATGGCTGCAGTGACCAGGACGGAGGCTTTGGGAAACTAGAAATATTTGATGACATGGGTGGTGGTACACGGGTTTTTGCTTCGTGGTAATTCATTGGCCTGTACATTTGTGTACATTTGTATGAGTAGTAATCTGTATCTATGTTAGGAAGGGTTACATCAATTTGTTGCAAATGATTTTAATAATTGCAAGGCCTCCTTGAAAATTAAGCTCCACATGACTGATCCATTTATGTAAACTGCAGAAAAGCAAATTAAGAGGTTTTTTTTAAGACCAATTTCTGCCCAGTAAGGAAATCTGGATATTTTCTAAATTGTTCTAGGTGTGACTCTCCAGTTTAAAATAAAAATATCTCTGCCCTTTGCTTGGTCAGTAAGCTTGGCATGACAGTCCATTTCCTGACAGATATGTCAATAATGTTGACAAAAATAAAATATAGAATCTCAGAATTGCAGAATTTAAAGTGACAAACCTAACATTTTTTTGAGTTGTGATTTCTTTGTGAATCTTCCTCCTCTTGCATGCTTATCAAGGAATCTCTGGCACTTCCTCTTGAAAATGCATGTATGTACAATACAGGTATATACATAATATTTTACACATGATTTCAGTTGGCTCACCATGGTAGTCTGTCCAGTGCAGGTTATTTGGTAGAGAAAGCAGAAAGAGGTCCAGTGACATGGCTGGCTGGTGGAAAAACCAGGACCAATATTGCAGACTTTTAATTTTAACCAATCATTATTCTTTCAAGTCAAGCCGTTGTTTTTCCCTTCTCCTGTGTTCCCATACGTGTACTGTTGTTGTTCTCATATAATTTTCATACATATGACTGAATTCTCGTATGATTCTCATTGCCTACTTGACAGATGCCTTCAGCTAAAAAGAGGACTCCCCCTTTTAAAATAATATACTATTAATCATTCTATATCACTGTTATTTGAGTATATGCATTATCTTCCCAACTACACTGTAGGAACTATGCCTTATCCATCTTTGTTTTCCCCCAAACTACCTGGCTAAGTGTAAGGAATATATTCATTGTAAAACCAACATTTGTTACATTAAAAGGATGTGCCAATATATGACTGAAACTTCATGATGGAACTCTATCCCATAATTACAGAGTTATTATGAGCTCAGCTTCATATTGACCTAAATATGAATTCAGCCTCTGCCATTTACTAGCTGTATGTTCTGGGTATATTGCTTAACCTGAGTCTCACTTGGTAAATCCAAATGGACTTCATATGATCACTGTGAGGATGAAAGAAATAATCTATGTGAAATACCTTGAGCAGTATCTGGCACATAGGCTTTGGCTAGCTATCATTGTCATTATGGCATGTTCAACCCTGAATTAAAGACTCAGTTGGAGAAACCCTGATTTAGATTCTTAGACTGGTCAAGCAATCTACCTGATCCAGGAAATATTCACACATTGATCCAATGGAGTCTGCTTTGGCTCAACCTATCCCAGTGACAGGGAACTCATTAGAACCAACTGAAGCAGCTCCAATTCTTCCAAAGTTCTTCCTTACTGTTAGGTTGACCGGTATGAAATTGCTGTTTCTAGGTCAAAACAATTGAATCATCAACAATTTCTTTAAAAAAAAAAATGGCCAGACCAGAAATTTGCCTTTCTATTACTGCTTCTCACTTTAGTTCAACATTTCCTCTCTCCTTCTACATGACAATCCTTTAAAGACAATGGAGAATCAATGGGGAACAAGACAGACCTAGTTCCTGCCTTCATTGAGACTTGCATGCTTATCAAGGAGACAACAAAACAAGCAATCGTGTAAAATTTTCAGATTCAAGGAGGTGGAAGAAGAATATTTCCATCAAAGGGCTTAGTTGAGCAAATTCCCATACAATATATCATACATGAGGTATTGAGAGTATAGAGCAGCACTGCCCAAAGAACTTGCTATGATGATAAAAATATTCTGTATCAGCAGTGTCCAATATGATAGCCACTAGTCACATTTGGCTACTGAGCACTTGAAATGTGTCTAGTGTCATGTAACTCAAGAAATGCACTTTTAATTTAACTTAATTTTAATTAATTTAAATTTAAATAGCCACATGACATGTGGCTAGTGGCTACCAGGTTGAACAAAGGGCAATGAAGCAAGAGGATAAAAGGGCAAGAGATGAGACTGGAGAAGTCAGCAGGGTTCCAGACCATGAAAAGCCTTGAGGAGCATGTTAATAATTGTGACTTTACCCTGCAGGTAAAGTCTCAGAGGGATTTTAAGTTCCAGAAAGTAACATGATCGGATAGGAGTTTTAGAAACATAGTTCTGACCATCTTATGAAATAGACAGGAAAAGGGTGGAGAAATTGATCTTGTCTTCAGGAGTTTGCTCTCTAAGGAGAAAGACAGAACAAAAGCAAAATGACTAGAGGATATCCCAAAGAAACAAAGACATACATAACTAATCACACCCAGTAACAGATAATACTCATATATGTATGTATATACATTGTTCACCAATGATTCACATTTTTTGCCTTTTTCTAGCTACTCACAGGACATCTAGCCTCCCAAGTATTTCAGTGTGTCCCCAATGGTACCTGAGCTCACAAGGAAGTCTATCAACAAAATATCCATGCAGCATCAACCTTGTTCTTCCTCCTCTGTGCACATATCCCTTTCTTCTTCTCTGGTCCTTGCCACTGAGGGTCCTTGGAGGGTACTGCTCTGTTCTCTGCAGGAGGAGGAGGAAATTCCCCACCTCAGCAACCTAAATCACACTGCTTGGCTCACCCTCCCCTTGATCCTCAAAGGATTTTCTTTGACCAGCTCTTTTGGGGGGGCACCAGCATGGCTCAGTCAGTTGAGCATCCAACTCTCGATTTCAGCTCAGGTCATAATCTCAGGATCTTGAGATCAAGCCCTGCTTTGGGCTCTGTGCTTAGCAGGGAGTCTGCTTGAGATCCTTTCCCTTTGCCACTCCCCCTGCTCGCTCTCTCTCTCTCTCTCTCTCTCTCTCTCTCAAATAAACAGATCTTAAAAACAAACAAACAAAAACCCAACAGCTCTTTTGGGCTATTTTCCCCCCTGTAACTTCTCTAAGCTCTACCTATGGGGTAAGACAAAACACAATGAGAGAATTAGTAAATCCCTAGGAGTGATGGTGATAAGCTACCATTGGGTCCCCCTTAGAGAATTTTTTCTCCCCAGCTCTAGGAACCAATATATACATGTGCATGCATATCACAACTCCCCACCAGCTCCCTGCCACACACCACATAAAAGCACACACACCTTATGTGTGTAGCACATAGACCTTTCTGATCCCTACTACTTCAGCTGACATATCCATACAAGGCTGGATCAGGATCTCTTCAGGATCAGCCAACACCATCCCTGTTCCATTACGTTCCTCAAAAGAAATGGACAAATAAGTACATAAGCAATCACGCCCAACGGCCACATATAATGCATAGGGAGCTAGAGCAATAGCACGTCAGAATGTGAAGAGCGTGGACTTCAGTTTGGGGCCAGACTGACCTGGATTCAAATCTCAGCCTGATCACTTTTACTCACTGGATGGTTTTGGTCAGGTCACTGAACCTCTGTGCACTTCAGTTTCCAGTTCTACAAAATGCTTACTTTTGCAAGTTGTTAAAATCAGAAATAGCTTGTATAGGTGCCTAGTACCTAGCAGGTGCTCAATGCATGGAAACTGGTATTACTCCATTGGCGCGGGAGCACTGAAATCTCAGGATGCCACGGGCCTTGCAAAAGGGACACAGAATAAAGGTCAGAGAGCTAGCACGTCCTCCCGCAAAGGCACCTCGGGATTGTATTACATTACAGCCTAGAGCTCGCCTGGTGAGGAAACTGAAGCCAGGGGCAGGAAGTGAGTTCATCAGGTTCACACAGAAAATTAGCGACAGAGCCAGGACAAAATTCCAGGTAAGTCTGGAAAGGTTCAGCCCAGTGCGCCTTTCTGTAAAGCAGCAGCCTCTCGGCTGCCCAGGCTCCCCTCCGACCCGTCCCTACCTCACTCTGATGTGACAATTTACTCCTCCTTGGCTCCTACTGTGTCCCCTCAGGACGGCCAAGGGGAAGAGCAGAAGCAGTGCCTGTGTAGCCCCGACCAGGCCCCTGCAGGCCTCTCCGTCGCCATGGCAACCGGAGCTTAGTTGAGGAGGACCCGCTCCCCCGGCGCCCCCTCCCATTCACGCAGCGGACGTGACACGTGCGGCAGGGTCACGTGTTGTTGTTGGGCCGTGAAAGCTGCTTCCGGGTCAATGCAGGACACTGGGCTCCGGCGGCCAGAGTAGGGGACCAGGTGAAGCGGAGCCGGGCCGGGGCCGGCCGGGACCAGGCCGGAGGCTGAGCGGCGGCGACGGCGGTGGCCGGGAGGGGGGAGGAGAGGCGCAGCCCGAGGAGCCGCCGCAGCAGCTCCCCCGCCTCCCGGGCTGAGGGGTGAGTGGAGCCCGGGCCCGCCGGCTCTGCCGGCTTCTCGAGGCCCCAGGCGCTCCTCTCCGGAGCCGAGGCGCGGAGGGCCGTTCCTGCCTGGGCGCAGTGTGGGGAAACGCGGGGAAGAACTCGGAGCGGGACGAGGCCTGCCTGGGAGGAGGGAAGGGATGGGCCACCTGCCCGCGGCTGGAGGGGGGATGGGGCCTGACCAGGCTGGGGAGGCGCGGGGAGGGCTGTGGGCTGGGAGGAGGCGGAGGGCCTGGGGGGTGGGGGGCAGGCCGGAGCCTGACCTGGGAGAATCCCGGCTTCTCACCGTGCCCCAGGGACATGGGGGATGGAAAGATGCCCCCTGGGTGGTTGGAGATGGAGACGAGTCTGGGGCTGCTGGGGAAATAGGAAACTTTATCTCTGAACTACTGTATCCAAAGGAAAAAAAAAAAAAGTAGAGGGCATGTCCCCAGGGAGGTTTGGTGGGGAACGGAGCTGGCGGGCTTTTCCAGGCGCCTGGGACACTAGGCCTGACCCTTCCAGGGGCTGATGAAAGGATGCGGTAGTTTAAGACGGGCTTTTGGGAGAATCGTTTTGCCCTCGAGTTGGGAGACGCTAAAAGTGAGGGGACTGGAGTAAGATGGGGCCTGGGAGGAGGGTACCCTGTCCTGGAATCTGGGAAGGGGGCAGTGGAAGGATCTGTGTGGAGCTTCATTCTTTGTTGAGAATGGGAAGTACAAAGTTCTAAATCCTCTCCCTAGGAAGACATTCTGGGAATTGATGAAGTGAGAAGATTTCATACTGTCTTCTCTTGATACAGTGATTCTAGAAGTTGAGGTTAAGGAAAGTTGTTTGGAAGAGTTGAACTGTTGACAGCCAGTGGAGGAAGGAGGAGCTCTAGTCTAAAAGGTTGCTAAGTTACTCGGAACTTGTATGCACCGCCTAGGGCTGGTGTTTGGGGAAGTTAGCAACCCTTTTAGGTCCAGATACAGGCTTAGCTGGGGCTGTCCCCCTTCTATTTACGCTGCCCTGGAGCTCTTAAATTGGTTTCCAAGAGGCCATGTTGAGCAAAGAGATTACATGTAGATGCTGAGGACTAATGAAAACACTCAGCCTTTGGGTCCTGAGGCATTAGAACTAGATCTCTAGGGTAGGAGCTTTCAAACTTATTTTTTTAAATCATGCCCCATATTAAGAAGTACTTTTTACATTATGATCTAGTACATACATATATATGAATGAAAGTTTCACACAGCACTCTTTACCCTTATTACATGTGATGCATTCTGATAATTTCTATTATGTTCCATTCTCTTTCATTAAAAATGCCGACTGAAATCCACTAAATTGATTTGTAGGTCACAGGTTGCCCTTTGAAAAACACTCTCCTAGGCACATTTCTTTGGCCTCAGTTAGTGTCCTCATGTTGTATGATACTAGAGAGCCAGGATGATTATAAGGAGATAAGTTTGGGTGGGGGTGCAATTGACTGCTTCATTTGTTTACATATTTATAATGTAGCATATTTGGCGTTTTGGAGCATAACCTTAATCTTTGATATCTTAATGTGGCCTGATAATTTTATGAAATTTTTGAAGTGTATGCTTTAATTTTCTCTATCCTTTGCCATGTCAAAGAAAATGAGAGGCCTAGTTCCATTTAGTTGACTTATCCCTACAATATACGTAAGGTAATTTTAATGTTATAGTGTTGTAAATATACACCGATTTGCTTTTCTGCTATTTAAAAACTCTCAAGCTGAAACCTAAACTCTTCTCACTCCGGTAATACATGGTTTAATAATTCTACATAATTAAAGATATAGGTTCATGGCTTTAATATATGTTTTAAACTTAATCATAAACCTAAGTGTAACTTTGAGTCAGTTAACATCTTAATCCCCCCAATGATGTTTGCATCTGTTTATAAAACAGATGAGGTCTTTATATGAACAGTATCATAATAAACATTAATGAGCATTGGTGAACAAAGTTGCTATGTTTAAAAGTCTTTTCAAAGGTTGTCATCCAGCCTATTGTTACATGATGTCGAGTGTCAAGTAATGTTGCCTGATTTCAGTAGGTAAATTAATAGGGTATGTATTTAAGACCAGTTTATTGGTGTTAATTCTTGTTGAGAACGCCTTCATATTATTTGGGACATGGAATTCAAAGTCATAGCCATCAGGAAAGAATTGCTCAAATTGAACTTCATCATTAGGGCCATATTCTTGTTGAGATTCCTTATGAAAGCATTTTTAATCATCTTCAAACTTTGTGTGTTGTAAATTATTTATTTATTTATTGACTATATCTTGGGTACTGGTGAGAGGGTCTATGTTGGCATATATCAGCCATCCTTTAAAAAATTACCTTTTTATCAGGTGAATATTTGTTTTGAAATCTTTAGCTTTAAAGAATGTTTAAAAGCTTTCTTTTTGTGGTAGTTGCTTGGGACATGAAGGAAGAATCTCATTAATTTCGTTTTTCTGGGAATCATGTATACCTGTCAATAAACAGTTGTGGAGAACTTACCCTGAGTGATTGTGTGTGCTTTTTTATAGTTTTTATTTTTTCTCTCGAACCTCAGACTCTTGGGTATGTCCACCTGTAGCAGGCTCTTTTCTCCTAATTTTTACTTTCAAACTGCTGTGGGTTTGGAAATTAGATGCTTACATTTGTTAGAACTTTGTGTAGAATGAGATTGTGCAGCTCTGAATAGTGTTCCTTCTATTGTATATGTATATATGTTTATTATATATACACAAATACTTTTCTTAGTGTATGAACTATGTGATATGTATTTTGGCTAGTCAGAGGCCTATCTACTGACCTCTTAATTGTGGGCTGTGTTTTATGTAAGTGAACTCTTTATATATTTAGTCTAATTAGCTATATAGGCAAAAGTTCTAAAAAGTAACACGAAACTGACAGTGATACAATTTGGACATAAGGAGTGAAGCCCTTAGTTAGCTGTGATTGTTGCCTTTGCCCTACATGCAGTGAGTCATGAAGAGTTGCCATTCCTTCCTTTTTAATCTTTTCCTTTACCCTCTCCCTGACTTTCATTTCTTTGAGATTAGAGTGCTAACAGCCTCACTATTCCCATTGTCTGTTATTCTTGTTCTGCTAGATCTTGCATAGCTTCGTCAGAGTACTCTTGGAAAGAACAACACCCTAATTTATCATTTCTCTCCTCCAAAACCATTAACTTCCTAGTGCCAGCACTGAACAAAGCCCATACTGTTTACGTTGACATTGACGGTATTCTAGAGCCTCCATTTTTTTCCTGACTTTGTATTTCCATCCTAACTGCAGATCCTCTGTTCCTGTCAAGCTGTCTGCTCATTGTACTTTCTTTTGTAACATTATTCCTGAAAGTCTGGGGAATGTGTTCTTCATGAATTCCTACTCATCATTTTATTACAGATGACTCTTCTTCCTTGAAGTCTGTCTTGTCTGTGCTGTCCACACTACTTTTCCTACCTTGCTTTGTATTATGTGTATATTGCTGTTTTTACCCCTTTTAGATTGTAAATTCAGAGAGGACAGGAGGCTCAAATAACCTCTAATCTTTAGGACACCTAGCACAGGGTTTATCAGAGCTCATGGACCAAGTGAATGAGAATTGACTGAATTTATGGTGAAAATTGCAGGTCTCTGAAAATTCCACCCTTGAGAGTAAATCAGAATCTTGGGATTTGCCTGGGTGGGTCTTCTGTACAGTAAGATTTGAGAATTACTTACCTAGCATGATGCTTTACATTACAGTAGGTACACACAATTTTTGAGCTGTGCCATTTGTCTGGACTTTCCTATTCTCAGCATTCATAATAATAATAATAATGACGATTTGTTGACTACTTCTGCATGCCGGATACAACTAGATGCTTTTAAAACGTCATTTAATCTTCACAGTGACTCTAATGACTACGAAATAGCTATTAATAGTTCCATTTTACAAATGAGAAAGCAGACATAAAGAGGTAAGTAACTTGTTCAAATTCCAGTGCAGATCCGTGATTGAGCTTAGGCTGAACCAAAGCCCCATGCTCTTAATCACAATGCTCTTCTAAAAACATTTAAACAAGATGACACACTTCCAAATCTCTAGACTGTGGCTGTGTGAAACTTTTACTAATAATTCATTAATGGCCCTTAGGAATGTGATCTATTACTAGCACTGTTAAGGATAATTTAAAATTTTGAGATTAATGCTTTCCCAGTGATTTTCAGAATTTCTCTTTCGAGTCTGTCATACTTGTCACTGGTATGCTTGATTTTCATTTCACTGCCAGAAGGTATTACCTCAAAGTAAAATTCACTCTTTAATTCATTCAGCAAATATTTGTTGCCCTGTGCCAGCTATTCCTCCATGGAACACTGAGCTGGACTGACAAATACCTACCTTTGTGGGACTTAGGTTCTGATGGAAAGGGACTGAAGCCCTAAATTAATGTATAGTGGAAAGTGCCATAAAGAACGAGAGAGGCTGGAGTAATCAGTGATTGATGGTAGCAGTGGAGCTATTTTTGATGGGTTGGTCAGAGGCAGCCTCATCGAGAAGGTAACATCTGTGTTTAAATTTCAGGCTTGGATGCTGAGACGAAGCCAGCAAAACCAAGAGCCAGGTAAAAGACATTCCTGTGAGAATGCCTTACGAGGGAATCAGCCTGGCAGTTTTGAGAAGTAGAAAGCCATGCTGGCTGAAACCTAGTGAGTAGGAGGAGGTGAGGTCAGAGAGGTGAGCAGAGAACAGATTAGAGGGAGCCCTGAAGACTATGATAGAGATTGGG
This sequence comes from Ursus maritimus, assembly GCF_017311325.1. NCBI lineage: Eukaryota > Metazoa > Chordata > Mammalia > Carnivora > Ursidae > Ursus > Ursus maritimus. The sequence continues at coordinate 47,093,219 of NW_024424008.1, read as the reverse complement.
TGTCATTCTAGTGTGAAGGGAAGCCTTTGGAGAACTTAAAGGACATGATTTGATTTAACCAGGAAGGAAGCTACCGCAGTCCCAGTGAGAGGTCGATGGAGGCTTAAACCAGAGTAAAGTAATGGAGACAGAATTGGGCAGAATTGGAGTGTTTGAGAGATACTGTTGATAAACCTCGCTAATTAATTACATGGGGGTGTTAGAGGAAGAGAGAAATCCAATATAGTTGCATAGGTGGGGACTGGTGGAAGACGAGCAAGTTTGAGGAAATTAAGAGTTCTGTTTTTGCCCCCTGTGTGCCCGCCCTCCAAGGATACCACAACCCTGAATTTTGTGTTTGTTACTCTCTGACTTTTCTTTATAGTTTGTATTACATATGTGTGTGACCCTCAACAATATGATGATTAATATTCTGTTTTTGAATTTTGTATAAGTGGAATTGTGCTATATATATTTTTGTGATTATTTTATCATTTCAATGGTGTTTTTTAAAAAATACTAGTTTCAGGTATATAGCCTTATAATTCTCATCTGTATGTACTACACAGTGGTCACTACCATAAGTCTAGTTGCCATCCATCACCAATCAGTTGATTTCCTTCACCTATTTCACCCCCCACAGCCACCCTTCCCCTCTGATAACCATCATTCTGTCCTCTGTATCTTTGAGTTTATTTTTGTTGTATTTCATTTGTTCATTTGTTTTTTATTTTATTTTTTTATTTTTATTTTTTAAAGATTTTATTTATTTACTTGACAGAGAGACAGCCAGTGAGAGAGGGAACACAAGCAGGGGGAGCAGGAGAGGAAGAAGCAAGCTCCCAGTGGATGAGCCTGATGTGGGACTCGATCCCAGGACTCTGGGATCACGCCCTGAGCCAAAGGCAGATGCTTAATGACTGAGCCACCCAGGCACCCCTGTTTTGTTTTTTAAATTCCACTTTTGAGTGAAATCATATGGTGCTTGTCTGACTTATTTCACTTAGCATGATACCCGTAAGGTCTATCCATGTTGTTGCAGTTGGCAAGATGTCATTCTTTTTTATGCTAAGTACTATTTCATTGTATAAATATACCACATCATCTTTATGCATTTATCTATCGATGTAAACTTAGGTTATTTACATATCTTGGCTATTGTAAATAATTCTGTAGTGAACGTAGGGGTACATGTATCTTTTTGAATTAGTGTTTTTGTATTCTTTGGATAAATACCCCAAAGTGGGATAGCTGGATCATATGGTGGTTCTATTCTTAATATTTTGAGGAATCTCCACACTGTTTTCCACAGTGGCTGCTCCAGTTTACAATCCCACCAACAGTATACAAGGGTTCCCTTTTCTCCACATCCTTACCAACACTTGTGTCTTTTCTTTTTGATAATAGCCATTTTAACAGGTGTCAAATGGTATCTCAAAATGGGTTTTGATTTGCATTTCCCTAATAGTGATGGTGAGCATTCATGTGCCTGCTGGCCATATGTATGTCGTCTTTGGAGAAATATTTATTTTGATCCTCTGCCCATTTTTTAATTGGGTTGTTTGGATTTTTTTGTTGTTAAGTTGTATGAGTTCTTTGTATATTTGGGGTATTAACCCCTTATCAGATATATGGTTTGCAAATATCTTTTCCTACTCATTTGATTGCCTTTTTGTTTTGATGATGGTTTCCTTCACCGTGCATAAGCACATTAGTTTGACGTGGTCCCATTTGTTTGTTTTTGTTTCCCTTGCCTTTGGAGTCAGATCCAAAGACATTGCTAAGACTGATGTCAGGGAGCTTACCTTCTATGCTTTCATCTAGGAATTTTATGGTTTCAGGTCTCACATTCAAGGCTTTAATCCATTTTGAGTTAATTTTGTGTATGGTATAAGATAGTGATATAGTTTCATTCCTTTGCATGTGGCTGTTCAGTTTTCCCAACATCATTTATTGAAGACTGCCCTCCATTGTACACTACTTTGTTGTAGATTAGTTGTCCATATATGTGTGGGTTTATTTCTGGGCTCCCAGTTCTGTCCCATTGATCCGTACGTCTGTTTTTGTACCAATACCATATTTAAAAAAAATTTTAAAGTATAATTAATGTACAGTGTCATAATAATTTCAAATGTACAGTACAATGATTCTATAATTCTATACATTTCTCAGTGCTCATCAAGATAAGTACTCTTAATCCCCTTTATCTATACCATACTGTTTTGATTGTTGTAGCTTTGTAGTCTAGTTTGAAATCAGGTAGCACGATATTTCCAGCTTTCTTCTTTCTCACGATTGCTTTGGCTGTTCCAGGTTTTTTATAGTTCCATACAAATTTTAGAATAATTTGTTCTGGTTCCGTGAAGTATGCCATTGGAATTTTGATAAGTATTCCATTGAATCTGTATTGCTTTGGGTAGTGTGGACATTTTAACAATATGAATTCTTCCAGTCCATGAGCATGGAATATGTTTCCATGTATTTGTGTATTCAGTTTCTTAATTTTAAAAGTCATTCATTTTGATGAGAAAGCCCTAGAGAACTATCAATTGTTAATTTCCATTGCTGTGTAACATTTTATTTATGAGTATAATGTAATTTATCCCATTACCTGTTCTTGGATATAAAGGCCTTTTTTGGGCCAGGATTTTCAAAATTTCACACAGTATTGTTGTTGTGACATTCTTGGGCTTGTTTCCTGGTGCGCATGTACAAGTTCCTATAGAGTTTACACTGAGAAGTAAAATTGCTGTATTACAGGGTATGTGCCTCTTCAGCTTCGCTAGACAGTGATAAAGTGTTTTCCAGCATATTCATACCAGTTTTTATCAAGGTATTTGTACTCCCACCAGCAGTGAAAGAGCTTCTGTTCTTCCACATTTTCTCTGACACTTTGGTATTATCAGAGTTTTTAAGTTTTTCTGATTTATATAAAATAGTATTTCACTGAGATATTCATTTTCTCTTCTGAATATTATTACACTTGAACATCTTTTACATATATTTATTAGCCGTTTGAATTTTATCTTCTGTTAAATGCTGTTCATGTCTTTTGTTATTTTTCTATTGGATTGTCTTTTTCTTATTATTTTTAGGAGTTCCCCGTATTAGTTACATGTGTTGAGAGCATCTTTTTCCAGTTTCTGAGTTGTAGTTTTTCATGTCTACTGTCTTTTGATGATCAAAAGTTTTTATTTTTCTGGTTGATTTTTCCTTAATGGATTCTTTTTGTTTTGTTTATGAAATATTTCCCTAAATCAAGATCTTAAAGCTCTTCTCCTATTAGGAAAAAGTAACTAGGGATAAAGGGATGACTTTCGCATTTTATTGGGAGTTGAGTTTTTCTGGTGAGGATTCACTTTCCTTTTCCCAGATTGATAATCACTTGTCCTAGACGAGTTACTGAAGTTTAACTTTTTCCTACTGATCTCTCTGTCATTTCCAGCCGTATTCACATGGTCCTATTTGCGGGCTGTCTTTTCTATTCCATTGACCCCCACCCCCACCCCAGTTGTTTTCTTTAACAAAGTACAGTTGGTTCTCGATTCTTGTTATTTATGGGACTTATGTAAAGTTGCCACGAACACTGAATGAGTTAATATGGAACCGTTGCTCCTAGGGGAGATACAGGGTTAGGTTCCTGCCCGCTTCTGGTCATACCATTTTTGTCAACTGATCACTACATAACCTTGTTTTATGTGTGTGTCTGTTTAAAGACGCTTTATTCAATATATATTGTTGAATTATTAACTCTGAATTCAGAGTGGATAGCACTGATAGTTCATGCCCTAGTAAATCTTCTCTAACTTGGATTTTCTCCATAAGGCATACCATAGGCTTCTCGTGGGTAAGAACAGAAGGCAGCATGAGGAGCCGTTTGCAACAGTGAAATCACCAACCAAAACCACACAAAAATGTGAACAACATGGTACTAAATCTCGAAAAGGGCACTTGTTTGTAGGATGAGAGCTGATGCAGGATGGCAGAGAGCTGCCCTGTTCTATCTCAGCAGGAAGTGTGCACGTTGGGCACCTCAAAAAACTAGTATCTGCAGATGACTGGGAACATGCTGCAAGTACTAATTTTGGGGTTACAAACAAATTTGATTGAGTGGGCGGATTTGTAAATAATGTAATAATAATGATGCTCGACTGTACTATGAAATCTTGTAAGAGAAGCAGTTTTTCAGGAAACCATTACCTTTGACACTTTTTCCCCTCTGTCATGCTTACACATGTCTTTATAACATTTTGAGAGAATAACTTAATGCAATGGATCTCTGAGCTATTAAGTTCTGATTGCCAAATGCCATTATCTCAATAAACACACTTCTTGTTAGAGAATGTTGTTATTTATAATCTCAGTATTGTTATTTAGTTCATAGGTAAATGAATTTTAGGAAAGAATTGCAACCCTTAAAATGTTGAAACCAAGTATAAATTATTAAACCCTTATTATTGTGACTCTTGTGTGAGGATCATATTTTCTCATAGGCACTCTTAGTAACTTAAGTCATAAGTTTTGTGAAGGCAGGTGCCCTTTGGAGGTTTTCAAAATGTCAACTCTTTTAATTCCTCATCCGTTAGTGATGTTTCTCTTTGCGAACATCAGTTAAGGAGTCCAAGAAAAATGAAGATTGTATACTTCATGAATCAAACCTCTCACAAAATGCATTTATGGAGACTTGCCTAGTTTATCCGTTACTCACCGTTCAAGACTCTTAAGTGAATTGTTGGTGTTAATTTGAAAAGTGTGCTGAGAGAGTAAGAACCAGAAATTTGGGGCTTGACCTATGTTCATCTTTTTTTATATACACAGCATATATTTTATTCCTTAATTTTTTTGAAATATTTTTATTGTGGTAAAATATAAAATGTACTCTTTTATCCATTTTTAAGTGTATGGTTCAGTGGCATGAAGGACATTCATGGTGTCATCCATCTCCAGAACTTCGTCATGTTCCATAACTGAAACTCTGTCCCCCTGGATCAGGAACTCCTCATTCCCCACTCTTCCCCAGCCCCTGGCAACCATCATTCTGTTTTCTGGCTCTGCGAATTTGGTTACTCCGGATACCTCATATAGCAAAACCATATGGTATTTGTCCTTTTGTATCTGGTTTCTTTTACTTAACCTTGTCTTCAGAGGTCACTCACGTGTCACAATTTCCTTCCTTTTCAAAGCTGAATAATATTCCATCGTATAGATAGACCACATTTTCCTTACAGTCATCCATCCGTGGATAGTGGGATCATTTCCATCTTTTGGCTGTCGTAAGTAATGCTGCTGTGAACATTGGTGTACAAATCTTCCCAAGTCCAAGCTTTCAGTTCTCTTTTTATATATCCACAAGTAGGATTGCTGGATCATACGGTAATTACAGGTTTCATTTTTTGAGGAACTGCCATACTGTTTTCCACAGAAGCTATACCATTTTACATTGTTTCCAGACAGACACATATATTCATCTTTAGTCACTAAACAGTGCCTATTGTTCTGAAGTATGGCATAAATTATTAGCTTTTGCGTATGAAATGTAAAGTATATGGATACTAAAATAATCAGTATTAAACTTGTTGTGGCTATAGTTTTTGCAGGAGAATTTAACTTGTGCTAGGTAGCAAGTATTTCTGACTGCTCCCGATTCACTGCTCTATCATTTCATCTCTTATTTTTGGAATCTCCATGGAGAGGTACACATAATTATGCATTTCAGTTGTAGCTATGAAGCATTTTTGTTCACAAGTACTCAGATCTCAGAGTTTATTAATAAACCTGCTTTTTCTTTATTTTGTAAAGTACATTGGATATACACGCTCAGAAGTGATTAGAAAACTCATTGATTAGCACATTTATGGAATGCCAATTATATGCAAAATTCCAGCCCCTGATAGATACATAGAAGCATTATGGTATGGTCATTACCTTCAGGAGCTGTACAGTCTAAGGCCATGAGATATAAACACGTGAAATCACATCACTGTACACAATTTAAATAACAATGGCATGTGGGACAAAAATGATGCCATGCCAACACGTGATTGATTAATCGTCCACTGAATATTTTAGGCAATAGATTCCATGAGCTCAGCTCAAAGGAAATGGATCATTATGGCAGGAGGTATCTGAAAAGGCTTCATCTGTGAAGTATACTCTGAGCAAGGTGTTGAAGAATACATAAAATGTAGACAGGTGGAGAAGAGAGGGAAAGACCTTCCAGTTAAGGAGGAATGAAATTATTAGTGTCAGACATTTTTAGTGCCTGAATCATTAGTTGGCACTAATTGGCATAGTCCTGGGACCAAAAAATATTAGATCAAATCTACTTAACAAAAATTATAATTCAGTCCCCCCAGGTGTATATTAATGCTACCGTGCTCCCTGGGTAGTGATGGTAGTAATGATAAGGGCAGCAGTAGAAGCCGTAGTAAATGGATATTTATTAAGTGCTTTCTAGGTGCCAGGCACTATGCTAAATACTTTTTACCCATTAGGAGCTAGGGGCTATCTCTTACCCCTTTTTATGAATGAGACTCAGAGAACCCAAGTAATTTGCCCACCACCACACAGAGTAGTGGAGTCAATCCTGACTTAACCTCCAGGCAGTTTGGCTTTAGAATGGCAGGTGTTACCCCTGGGGCAATACCTCCGTAACATTAAACATGGAAGGGGCTAGTGAATTTTTTTTTTTTAATAATTTGTAAACTTTGCAACTTCTCTGTGTGGCTGATGTTTAACATTCTGGTAATCCCTGGTTATGAGCCAGAATGGTTTGTAAACAACTGTAGAAGGTTGCATGCAGAGTGATGAACTAGTAGTTTGTTCCTAGTGAGGCCTTATTTTAACTTGATAGGTTCTGTAGGTGTTCAAGAGGAGAGATAATGGGAGTAATCTCTTCTGTAAACAGCTGAGTAATGACCTTAAACTTGTGTATTCACAGCTAAAAGATAGCATGCATATATGATTTTCTTCTAATGAAAACTACTCTGTTCAAGGGACTAATATCCATTGCTTTTTGGTGAGAACAGGAAGTTGATAATAATTTTTGTGCCTTTGGTGACTAGACCAGTCAGTCCTGCTGCTTAGTTTTGTGGTTCGGGTACACTGATGTGGCTCCAAGAGGTGTTTGGCTGTAATTGTTTTCAGTTATTTTAATAAGTTGTATTTCTGTGATTTGTGCATGATGCCATATACTGTTGACCTGAAATATTCCTGTTTTTAGTAAAGATAGCATGCATGACTCAACAGACTAGGGGTATAAAAAGTATGACTTAGCATGCTGTTTGGGCCATGGAAACCCAAGCAAGTCACCTCAGTTCAGTGTCCTGTAAACAGAGATAAGTGTTAGTTTGTCTATTTCGGAAGGTGGTTATGGAAATTACTAGGCTTTAAAAGATTGTGAATCTTGGTGTGGGGACACTTGGCTTTTGGGAAACTTCAGCTCAAGAGTGAATGTATCTACCTGCTGAATTTTGAGTGAGTGTAACATTAAAGCCTTGAGATTTTCCCAAATGGAATCTGGCCACATAGAAAGGTTGGATGCAAATTTGTTGCAGTCGAGAGGGGAAGTAAGAGTGGAACTCTCCTTGGAAGCCATTAAAGTAAAGGATATAGTGAATGTTAAACGTTTTTCATTGTTCTTGTGATTGCTGAGAGTGTATGGAAAGTGCTTTTTTTTTTTTTTTTTTTTTCAGAATGCTCAATTTCATAGCATATAGACAACTTGCTGAAGCCAACATTTCTGGACAGTAAGAAGCTGTGCAAATCAAGAAAGAAGTGCTTAGAAACATTTTCAAATAAAGAGGTACTTAAGTCTAAATAGCATATTTTCTTTTTTATGTATGCATTTGTATTTTATTTTTTAAATAGCAGTGTTTTCTTAATTTTTTTCTTCTCAAATACTTTTTCATCAAAATCATAAAATTTGTGAGCTAGAGCATTTAGATCAGAAATTTCCAGTGCTGTATTTACTTCTAGTAGACTCTGGGCATGACAGGAAGTCACGTTTGCTAACGTGCTGTTGTAGATGAAAAAACGGACACTTCGTCCGACATCAGATGTGCCGCCTGTACAGTGTAGTTCTTTAGTCGGCAATACAGACAGCTCTGAAGTCCTACTCGCTGATAACAGAGTCACAGTTTTACGCACATCTTTGGTGCCACTAATATAATGAAGTAAAGGATTTGGGTTAGATATTTTAATGTCTGTCATGCTTTTAAGGTGAAACCAAGTGCTGTGCTACTAAAAAAAGCATAATCCCAAGGACCAGCCAGGAGTCTGAATTCACATTTCGTTTGGCAGTATTGGGTTTGTTTGGGTTTTTTTGTTTTGTTTTGTTTTGCTGGGTTCTGTTTTTTGGTTTTTTGGGTTTTTTTTAAATCTTCTACCAAGACGAGTTGATGTGCCACATTACTACACTTGGATGTAGTTCAGTGTGCAGCTGAGACTGAGAAATAGGGTGGTTCAGAGTAGGGCGTGAAATCGTGGTGGCATGGTGTGTTCTGATAATGGATTTATCAGCTACAGTCAAGTTGGGCACTTGGAATGCCCAGAGTAAATTTATGAATTGCTGAACCGTAATTCTACAGACTAATTCTGAAGCTTTATAGTTTATCTTCCTTATTTTTCATCCCAAGAAGACATCCACTTAGGTGTATTAGATAATGGTCAGGGGAAGTTAAATGAGTTAAAATTGCAGGTATACATACTTTATGATAAATGAAATTAGAAGCCATACAGGATGACACTGTCTAGCTTAATTATATTGCCTTGGACAATGTCCCTGAAGTGTTTTTATGGGTGAGATAGCTGCCATTTATGACGTTAGCTGCAAAAGCTTGTTAATGGAATACTTTACAAACCTTAAAAATGATCACTATGTAGATATATATTTACTGATATAGAAAGTTTTTCATGAGCTATTTAGCAAAAATGCAGGTTACACAACGACCTAAAAGTAATTCAATTTTGCTTAAAAAAAATATGTATCAACATAGCATGGGAAAATGGCCCAGAAAAAATACACACCATTAGGTGCATCCTCAGGCTTAACCTGCTAAATGTGTTGTCCAAAGCTTCCTAGTATGGCTGCGGCTCTAAATATGATAGGATATGCTTCACATATGAAAAGCTTTTGGTAACACTTATTACATGCTTAGCTCACTTAATAAAAAGGGAAACTACACCTACACGAAAACTATATGGGGTTACAGGTTTTTTGCCAATTTTCAATTGGAAATTTTAAAAAATTCAAAATGTCTATCACTTGTATTTTTTAAAACAATTATTTAGAAAGAACTTTATTAATAGACCTTTATTCATTCATTTATTTAATCTTTCCTGAAGGAAAAAAGATATAACACACTTATATACTTTCCCAGAGTAATTATGTTGTATTGGGGGTGCGCTTAAGCTGAAATATCAGAAAGATTTAGAAAATGAAACAGACTGGAGTCCCAGCTACCTAAAATGTCTAAGAATCTGGCAGGGTTTGGGTGTAGTGGGAATTTCTCTAAAAAGAAGGCTCTCTGGTGATATTAGGAGTCCACAAAGCAAAAGTTAAATGGGCTTTAAAAAATCAACTAACAAACAAACTTGCAAAAATTGAGAAAGCTAGTAATCCTAAGAGATTCTTTGAAGCTATTCAAGAGATTTTTCTCTTTAGACTTGTCTTATCAACCTCTTCCCCCAACCCACACCCCCACATTCAGCCTATAAATTTCTCTTTTGTCCTTTTTTAAAAAAGAACGAGATATAAAACTCTCCTTCTGAACACTTGATGTTTCTTCATCAATTGTCCCTCTTCTTTCATCTGAGCTTCTCAAAGGCTGGTCTATACTCAGTCTTCACTTATCTCCTGAATTCCTTATGCTATGGTTTCTACCCCCTCTCTGTACTAAAAGTGCTTCCCTTAAGATGAACAAACTCCTGTCCTTTAGGGATTAAAAAGTTCTCATCATTTTTGACTTCTCGATATTCTAGGTAAAGATCGGTGACATCCATCCTTGTGCTGTATTCACAGCAATCTATCAAAAGTGTTCTTTTATCTCTATAAGAGGAAGTTGAACCTGAGCAAGGTCAGTCATGAGCTGCCTCCTGCCCCACCTGCTCTCCCCACATGTATTTTATATTTTAGCAACATCACATCATAACCACGTCTCCTGTCTCTTCTGCCTGCTCACGTTCTATTATTTCCTGTGCCTGAAATGCTCTCCTCTACCCTGTTAACCTAGTCTTCATCATCTTTCAAAATGGCTCAGGATTTACCTTCAGCCTCCTCGATCATACTTCCAAAAGTGAATCACTTCTGCTGTTTGAATTCACTGTTTCTGTGTGGCTTATTTCCCATACTGTGTATTTCCTTCTAGATTATGGATGCCCTGGGGACAGATGTGGAGTATACTTATTCTCACTTTCTTTAGTGTTTAGTGCGGCATTTGGCATAGATTCAGTGTCTGGTTCATCTTTGTTTTTGTTTTGTTTTTGTTTGTTTTGGGTTCATCTTTGTTGAATGACACTAAATGAGATGGTAAATTTTTTGAGGGCACACATTTTATGAATAAATGAATGGGCAAATAGGCCTAATGGGAACCACTTGATAAAGTGTGAAAAAAGAGATAGTAGAGAAAACCAAACATATCTGTTGTCTCTCCATTTTTATGAAACAAATGATAAAGATATTCTTAGTCTCAGATTGTCTTGTAGGCAGCTAAATGGAGAAAGGCGACTGGAATGAAGTGTCACCTGGTGAAAGGACCCTAACGGTGACATTGTAGAGCCGTTGCCAAAATGTTCAAGTTCTGTTTTCAAGTATTTGGTAGCAAAATATTGGCATGTAGCTTCTAGAGTGTAGTTTTTCTGCCCTTCTCCGATAAATAGATAAGATGGGTTAGTTGTACATAAATGGATCCGTGTCAGATGAAAATAATTGTAAACTACCCAGGAGTGTTTCCCTCCTCTTCATTATTTTAATGCTATGAAAACTCTTCCTTTGATACTGAGGCTTATCCTAAACTACTGCATATTTTGAAGTATTACGATTTATTTTTTAGAACTGTGTATCCGTTCCCCACTAATGACTACTGCAGTGATGTGAATCCTGCACGGTCAGCGTCCTGCTGCGGGAAGCACCATTCTTGCTGTTAATCTCCACACTGAGAGGTGACCGGGAGGCAGGGAGCTTGCCAAGCATCCCTAGGCTACGGCTTTGTAACCTCTGCCTCCTGGAGCCCTTGTGGTTCCAAAGTCACAAGGGTTCTGATACGGTTTGGGTAATTCGTATGAAATGTTTAGTTAACTTTTATTAACACATTTAACTTGGCTAGCGAAGGAAGTGACCCTGCAGGCCTGAAGGGGTGGACTTTTGCTTTGCCTTTGCTAAGGCCATGGAAAACCCAAGAGAATACTGCGCTCTGACTCTGTCCTCTTACCCCCTCCTCTCATTTTAATTTATTCTGACATTTCATCCTTTCTTTTTCTTTCCCATGCTGTTTTATAAAACTATTTATTTCCTTTCGGCCACCATTTTATCTCTCTTTGCTTCCTCACTCCCCAATTCCTTCTTTAAATTAATATTATGTATTTCACATGGTCCGATTTGGAATTTTTTTCAGACAGTTGATAATAACAAGGAGTTAAAAAGCCATTGAAAATTATTAGGTCATTCCCAGATATATCACTTAAAATTGTTTATATTTCAAAGAGATAATATATGAAAGCAAAAGATGCTGTATGTATGCAGTGAGTTCAGGTGGTTCAAACGGGTGAACTTACTTCTTAAAGCAAATCTCCTTCCCGCCCTTATGCTTCCTTCCCTCTCTCTGGTATTAACCACCGGTACTAATTTTACTAATTTCTATTTTAGCCTATGCATATGTAAGCAGATCGATCTATTTTTTCATAAGGTTTAAAATGTATAGTTTGAGAGTCTGTAGGGTGGTATTTTGGGTTTTTTTTAAGTTGTGAGGGAGGCCAGTAGTATTCATAGTTTTTGAAGTATGGTACTGTACCATAAAGTCTTTTGTGAAGTAAGTACTGATCTTGCATACCAGCAGAAAGATCTATCTTGTATACCTTCCGGTGTTAGTGGTCAGAAATGTTCTGTTTTCAGTTGTGTTCAGTTTTAACTGGTTTTGACCTGACCCTTTGGGAACATAAAGTACAATAGTTGGACAGGTATGCGGAGTTTTAGGTGACTGGATGTTCTGTTCTGATACTAATCTGTTTGGCAGAAATGTACTGAGCAGCTTATTCTCCAGTTTGCACTTCATCCTGACTTTCTCCAAGCACTTTATAAGAGTGCATTAGAGTTAGGATTTGAGGCACAAAGCAGTTGAGATTTTCACAGGCACACTCCAGGACTTGGTAATGGAACCAAGCAACATCACCCAAGATTCCTGGCTCCTGGCTTTCAGAACCAATTGAAAATACTTTTAGAAATGCATTAAAACTCTGCCAACGGTAGAGGTAGTCAGATGTAATTTGACACCTGTTCTTTCCAGAAAGTCATAGATTACTCCCCCAACCCCCCCAAAAACCTTTTAAAAGGCTCCAGTTAAAGATCTTTTTCCATCCTCTATTTCCTCATTTTTCAGTCTGTTTGGTTTTCAGTTTTCCTTTCCCACCTACTGTTCCTCCTAAAACTGCCCCAACAGATTTTATGTAGATTTATGTTACTGATCCATTTTACAATCTTAATGTTCTAATTCAAAACTCATGTATTAATGTGTACACTATCTACATTCCTGGAAAGCTATTCCAGTAGAATATCCTGGAAAATGACCAGAGAAGGCGCCTGGCATTGCTTTTAAATCTTTAGGGGAAAAAAAGAAGATTAAAAAAAAAAAAAAAAGCCCCAGACTATTTGGAAGAGTTGTTAAAGCATGAGGCCATGAGGAACAACTTAAGTTCCCATGATTACTGGCTTACTAGCAGTTATTTTGAGTATCTCTCTAATGTTGCCATCCCTCGGTTTGCCTATATTTCAATTGTGTATAAGATTATTGCCCTTGATTGGTTTAAGTGGTTCTAAAGCCTCCACTTTAAAGATGTTATTTAAACTCGGTGAGTGTTATTTTGACAGTGACAGTTTAACACCCCCCCCACACACACTTTTTATTCTTTTGAACTGTTAATTGTATAGAAGGTAGCAGTGTAACTTCTTTGACGTTTGTTAAACATATCTAAAAATTCTGATGGCATTCTGCTTGAGCCAGGTCCTTGATGAGAACTGTGCTCTCTGTCACTAGTGGCCTAGGTCCTGCTCTGTGTTGTCTGCTGTTGGTGATAAGTTTACACTGTAAAAGAACCTTCCGCCTGAGGGTTCCTGGAGTCTTAGATGAACACGCACCAGTTCCATTTTGACACGATCAGTGCTGCAATAGAGGACAGCAGCAGACATTTATCACTCTGTGTGGACAGAAAGAACAAACTGTCTTGTGCTAAAACAGGTTCTGTCTTTAAGCTTACAAATGAGGATCCTGACCAAGGGCAGCCATGAATTTTCAAGATGACTTGTGATATCCTTATTATGAAATGTACTGGATAGTCTACACCTTGGTAAATGACACTTTTGTTCAGTAGATGGACGTGTGCTTGTTAGTATCTACTCTGTGTTCTAGGCATTTGTGAATTGATTTCACAAAGTACAGTGGACACGGTTCTGGTAGTAATCTAGGGAATGAACCAAGTTTATTTGTTTGTTTATTTATTTTTTTATTATGTTATGTCAGTCACCATACAGTACATCCTTAGTTTTTGATGTAGTGTTCCATGATTCATTGTTTGCGTATAACACCCAGTGCTCCATGCAATACGTGCCCTCCTTAATACCCATCACTGGGCTAACCCATCCCCCCCATCCCCCTCCCCTCTAAAACCCTCAGTTTGTTTCTGGAGTCCATAGTCTGTCATGGTTCTTCTCCCCCTCTGATTTCCCACCCTTCATTTTTCCCTTCCTTCTCCTAATGTCCTCCGTGCTATTCCTTATGTTCCCCACATGTAAGTGAAGCCATATGATAATTGTCTTTCTCTGCTTGACTTATTTCACTCAGCATAATCCCCTCCAGTTCCACCCATGTTGATGCAAATGGTGGGTGTTCATCCTTTCTGATGGCTGAGTAATATTCCATTGTATATATGGACCACATCTTCTTTATCCATTCGTCTGGTGAAGGGCATCTTGGCTCCTTCCCCAGTTTGGCCATTGTGGACATTGCCGCTATGAATACTGGGGTGCATGTGCCCCTTCTTTTCACTACATCTGTATCTTTGGGGTAAATACCCAGTAGTGCAATTGCTGGGTCATAGGGTAACTCTGTTTTTAACTTCTTGAGGAACCTCCATACTGTTTTCCAAAGTGGCTGTACCAATTTGCATTCCCACCAACAGTGTAAGAGGGTTCCCCTTTCTCCACATCCTCTTCAACATTTGTTGTTTCCTGCCTTGTCAATTTTTAAAGACCACTTTTTCTTTTTTAACAATTTATTTATTTGTGAGAGAGAGAGAGGAGGGGCAGAAGGAGAGGGAGGGAGAGAATCCCAAGCAGACTCAATGCCCAGTGTGGAGCCTGACATGGGGCTCCATCTCATGACCTTGAGAGCATGACCTTGAGCCGAAACCAAGAGTCTGACGCTCAACCAACTGCACCACCCAGGCGACCCTAAAGACTACTTTTATATTCATGAGTTTTTTAAAATTCTTATTACAAACCTGAGAGAAGAATTTTCGCCCATCCATAGGTATGAAAATTAAAGTAGAGAGGTTACATAACTAGCTTATGTTCTACCCAGCTAGTAAATGACAGAGGCTGTCTTCTGTGTTCCTGTGCTTTCTACCGTGCTACAACCTCCTGTAATATATAATTAGTAACATCTGTATATTTTAGAATTTTACAACAGCCCTGTAATCCCAGTCATGCATTTGTATATTTTAGAGCTCTGTGGGAACCCTGAAATCCAAGTATAGATATTCATATCTTTCTTTACAAAGACAGTTGAGTCCGAGAGAAATAGTATCTTGCCCGATGACACAAAACTGTAGAACCGAGTGGGGCTTACACTACTCACCGTCCTGAATTCTCTGCTCTTTCTACTCAGCACACTGGAGGCTACTATCACTTCTCAGCCACATTTATTGAGTTATGTGTAGTGCACTGAGCCAGATGCTGTGAATTCATACTGGAGAAATAAAATTACACACCTCCGCTCCCCTTCATAATAGGATGGTGGAGTTAGGACAGTCACATGAGAAAAATACCTAATGCCCAGTGTCATTAAACTGTATAAGCAAAAGTAAACCCGTGTAACACAGTGAAGTAAATGTGTCACTTCCAATGGTAAACAATTCGGAGCATTATCTGGCTGGTATCGAACAGCCTTCTGAGAAGTTTTTGATGCTCAGACCTGCTGGTTGCTTCTCTAGGACCACATACCAGTAGTCCTCTTCAGCCTCTTCAGCTCTACTTGCTGCTTCTCTGTTATCTATAACCGTGTTCAGCCCTCTTCTGTTTTAAGAGGAAAGATCTGGACAGTTGTCCCAATTCCCTACTCCTTCCTGTTCCTGCCTCATTTATCAGCCTATTTCATCCTCTCCTGCTTGTCAGCTGCCCTTCTAATCAAACCTTCTCAACATGTTGACTGTACGCTCTCCTCTGGTTATTCCTTTTCTTTTCCTTCATGACTCTGCTTCCTGTGCCTGTCCCTTAAACGTCAGTGTCCCGGAGAGTTCTATTGTCCTGCTGTTCTCACTAGTAATATTTCCTATATCCTGATGATGCCAAAATCTTCCCCTCCAGCTCACATTTCTCACCCAACTGCAGACTGTTTTCTTGGATAGTCCACAAAGCCTCAGGCTGAATGTGTATGCAGTGGGAGTCATCATTTTTTTCTGTAAAACTCTCTCTCTTCATATTTTCTTTTTACTTAATGGTATCATCAGACACCTGGGGGTCAGTCTTCTCCTCAGCCCCCATAATTCCTGAAAAGCTTGCTTTCTAAATTGACCTTGAATCTGCCACTGCTTTCTCTTTGTCCTTCCACTGTATTACCTCAGGCCCTCGTCAACTCTCTCCTCTTTTGTTTTGGGTGTTTTTTTTTTTTTTTTTTAACATTTTAGAGCGTTGCACTTTGTTTTTTATTGAAGTGTAACTAACATACAATGTTATATTAGTTTCAGATGTACAACAATCCTGTATATCACTCAATACTCACCATGGTAAATGTAGTCAGCATGCAATGTTATTACATACATACAACGTTAGTACAATATTATTACATACATACAACGTTGTATGTATTATTATTACCATATTATTGACTATATTCCCTATGCTGTATTTTTATTTTATCTCCATGACTTTTTTATAACTGGAAGTCTATATCTCTTAATCCTTTTTATCTATTTTGTTCATCTCCCCACCTATCTCCCGTCTGTCAACCATCAGTTTTTCTTTGTATTTAAAAGTCTGGTTTTTGGGGTGCCTCGGTGGCTCAGTTGGTTAAGCATCTGCCTTCGGCTCAGGTCATGATCCCAGGGTTCTGGGATTGAGCCCCACGTCGGGCTCTCTGCTCAGCGGGAGCCTGCTTCTCCCTCTCCCTGCCACTCCCCTGCTTGTACTCTCTCTCTCTGTGTGTCATATAAAGAAGTAAAATCTTTAAAAAAATTTTTTTTAAATGAAAGTCTGGTTTTGGGGCACCTGGGTGGCTCAGTCTGTTGGGCGTCCAACTCTTGATTTCTGCTCAGGTCATGAGAGCAAGCCCTGCGTCTGGCTCCGTGCTCAGGGGGGAGTCTGCTTGAGATTCTGTCCTTCTATTGCCCCTCCTCCCCTCTCAAATAAATACATAAATAAAATCTTTTAAAAAAAAAAGGTCTGGTTTTTTGTTTGTTTTGTTTTTTAAATTCCATATGTAAGTGAAATCACATGGTATTTGTTTTTCTGACTTATTTCATTTAGCATAATGCCCTCTAGGTCCATCCATTTTGTCCCAAACGGCAAGATCTCATTCTTTTTTATGGCTGAGTCATATTCTATTGTATGTATGTATGTATATACACACCACATCCTCTGTATGCATTCATCTGTTGAGGGACGCTTGGGTCGCTTCCTTATCTTGGCTATTGTAAGTAATGCTGCAATAAACATAGGGTGCATATACGTTTTCAAATTAGTGTTTTCATTTTCTTTGGATGAATATTCAGTAGAGAAAATACTGGGTTATATGGTTTCTCTATTTTTAATTTTTGGAGGAACCTCAGTATAGTTTTCTACAGTGGCTGCACCAATTCACATTCCCACCAACAGTGCATGAGGGTTCCATTTACTCCACGTCCTCTCCCAGCACTTATTTCTTGTCTTTTTGATACTAGCCGTTCTGACTGATGTGAGGTGGTGCCTTATTGTGGTTTTGATTTGCATTTCTCTGATAATTAGTGATACTGAGCATCTTTTCACGGGCCTGTTGGCCACCTGTAGTCTTCTTTGGAAAAGTGTCTATTCACATCCTCTGCCTGTGTTTTGATCGGATCATTTGTTCTTTTTAGTGTTGAGTTATATAAGTTCTTTCTGTATTTTGGATACTAACCCCTTATTGGATATATCATTTGCAAATGTCTTTTCCCATCTAGTAGGTTGCCTTTTTGTTTTGTTGATGGTTTCCTCTGCTGTGCAAAAGCTTTTCATTTTGATGTAGTCCCAATAATTTATTTTTGCTTTTATTTTCCTCGTCTTGGGTCTCCTGTATTTTTGTAGTCTCCTTCTAGCTCTTCTTCCTGCCTTCAATATGTACAACCTCATATTCATCAGCTATTTGATTGTCAGAACGAGTTTTCCAAAAATTTTGGTTGCTGTATTCCCTTCCTTAATACCTGTTAATTTCTTCTTGTTTTCTAGGGAATGAAGTTCAGCTTCTTAACATAGCACACATGATCTCCACTGAGGTTCCTGTTTAGTTACTCCTGATGCTGTTTTCTGTTAGACCATGTATATTCACATTGTTATACTTTTTTTCATGATATCCCCTCTTCTTAGAGTCCTCTTTATTTTCCTCCCTTTTTCTGATTATTTTAATAAAAACTCGTCATCTGATAGTTGGAACTACAGAAGTCAATTGCCTGTATTTTGATTTACATTTAATAGAGATAATAGGCCAGCCCCTCAAGATACTGGATTAGTAGGCTCTCAGAAATTAGCATGTTGTTAATATTACCCATTTTAACCTATGTGTGAGTACTGAGAGGATGCTGGAGTTACTGTATGTTTCGGCCCGTAGCTGAAGTTAGACAGTGAAGACTCTACCCAAACTCAAAACCAAAAGAAAAAACGTTCTGTATTAGTCAGGATTGGGTCCATTAGTAAGTAACTGAAAAATTGAACAGTGGCTTAAGTAAAACAGAGGGTTATGTATCTTTCACTGAAATTTCCAGAGATAGGCCCCCCAGCACCACTATGGCAGCTCAGTTCCATGAAGTCCTCAGGGACTTAAATTCCGTTCACCTCTTTGTTCCACCTTCCTTAGAGTATGTTCCTTGGGCCCGTAGTGCAAAGCGTCATTTGTTTTCTAGGCAACAGAATTGACCCAGAGACGAAGGAGGCAAAGGCTGTACTCTGGCTATCTTTTAAGGATGATTACCGGAAGCTGCCATAGACTATTTCTATCCCATCAACTAGAACTTAGTCATATACTCAACCCTAAGCACTAAGTACACAGTTAAAAATACTTTTACTTAGGTGCCTGGGTGGCTCAGTTGGTTACACGTCTGACTCTTGATCTCAGTTCAGGTCTCCATCTCAGGGTTGTGAGTTCAAGCTCTACATTGGGCTCCATGCTGGGTGTGGAGCCTACTTTAAAAAAAAAAATTCTTTTACTATGGAAGAAGAGGAGAATGGATTTTGAGGGATAAATATCAAAGGATTCATACAAACTCTTTAGTCTGATATTGAGTCTGCACCTTTCTTTTTAGTCCTTTTTCCTCTTACCACATAAACCCTATGTACCAGTGAAAAGTCTTCCTGTTACCCCTGACTGGAAGGGATTATCTCCTCATCTACATCTTGTGGCACTGTTAAGCTATATTGCAATTATCGTATGCTGAACTGCATTGCTGTCATTTGTCTGCAAACATAGCTCCCCTGAATCGTAAGGTCTCACCACAATGTAAATTCCTGAGGGTAGTGACCTTGTCTTATATGACTGCAGTGCCTGGGCTAGTGCCTTACAAGTAATTGGTTTGCAATAAAAATTTCTTATATGGCAAATAAATAACTTTGATGATTTCTTGGTTTCTTATAGAATTTTAGGAAAGGAAGATGGATCAACCTAGTGGAAGGAGTTTTATGCAAGTATTATGTGAAAAGTATAGTCCTGAAAATTTCCCTTACCGTCGTGGTCCTGGGATGGGAGTCCATGTCCCAGCCACACCTCAGGGCTCTCCTATGAAAGGTAAGAAAGGTGTGACCTTAAACATTTATTTACTAGAGCTTCGTACTTAGGACCTCAAACCAGAATATTGTCTTGTTTGCAGAGTATTTCCTTTATTTCGGGATTAGAATTGTGTAGCCTTTCTCCTTCGTTATGATATCAGTTTTTCCGAAAAGCTCAAAAGGATTTCTTTTCCTCCTGATTGGCCAGAAGGCATCTTAGTTGTACTTATATGGCACGAACGACATTTGAGTGGTAATGTTTCAAATAGGTATTCTGTCAAGGAACTTGGAGGATGCAAGACAGTACAAGACTGGCTGGTGTCCCCAGTGACCTTATAGCCTAACTAGATTACAAGATATTCACATTTACAAACCTGTAACACAAGGCTGGTTATGTTGAACCGAATGATTGGCACAGTGATTGGGAAAAAAATTTAAGAGCGAGTTAATTAGTATGATCAGGAAAGGATTCAAAGCTGTGAGACTTGAACTAATCCCTTAAGAATATAGAACTTTGTTAGAGGGGAGATCACAGCGTTCTAGGAGGGGGGTTATGGTGTGAGAGAGATCAACAGCATTGAGAAGTGTGCAAGGTGTTTCTCTCACTTACATCGTAACCTCATTTGTATTTAATAGGTCTTGGAAGTAGTTCTTTGTGAGTATGGTAGTCAGGATTGAACAGTGTTTTAGTTCTTGTGTTCCTCAATACAACTTGTCTTATCACTCCATATAAACTGGAATAGCGGAAAGACATGGATTTCTTACTTGGTCATTTTTTTTCAGGACGCAAATCCATTCTGAAAAAATTTGATACTGAAAAGTACTGAGTTGAAAAATTATATAATTTGAGGCCTCCATGAATAAAATATTTCCTTTATGAGTCTTTATTTTATTCTCATGTCTGTCCTTTTTACGAGGGCAAGTGTGGTTTTATTGACACATATTTTTTTTTTTTAAGATTTTATTTATTTGACATAGAGCGAGAGAGGGAACACAAGCAGGGGGAGTGGGAGAGGAAGAAGCAGGCTCCCAGCGGAGCAGGGAGCCCGATGCGGGGCTCCATCCTAGGACTCCGGGATCACGCCCTGAGCAGAAGGCAGACGCTTAACGACTGAGCCACCCAGGCGCCCCAACACATGTATTTTTTTAACCAGGCAGTAGTTTGACTACCCCAGTTTGACCAAATTCGTTAAATAGCTTAAGACTCTGAAATAGTTCCTCGCACTACAATTATGTATTTTTAAAAGTCTGATTTTCATAAGGGACACATTTCTCCATGGATATGAAATGGAAATGATTGATAGACAAGTAAGAGAGAAAGAGACATAGATTTTTAAATGGATCCACTTAAGCAAGGAAGATTTCTTCAATGATATGAATTTGAAGAACAAAAGTAGTTTCACAGTAGACCATCTAATGGTTTGAGATAATTTTCCAGGGCAGCAAAAGGCGGAAATATACATCAGACAAAAGGGAGCTATCCAGAATGATACTTTTGAACTAAATTTAAAAAAAGAAGGAATTGAGGCCAATTAGAAGACAGTGGGAGTCCAGATGAATCCCATGTTCTTGTTCAGATGATGAGCTGAGAGCATGGACGATAGCCGTATTGTTGGCAGCTGAGATCAACCATCCTGCCAGGGCCAAAGCCTACAAGACTTTTTTTGTGGCACTGGTCCAGTACGTTAATCTCTTCCTGGGCCATATTTGGCTCTTTCCCCTTAGAATTCAGTACCCTTGGACCCCAACACATTCTGTTTTTTTCCCAGGCCCTCATGTAATTTCACACTATTTGACTCTGATTCCTAGGGGCTGAATGTATGTAGACAAGAATTGGACTGATTTAAAAGGTGTTGTGTTTCCCCTGTGATTCAGATCGCCTCAACCTCCCGAGTGTGCTGGTGTTGAACAGCTGTGGGATAACATGTGCAGGAGACGAGAAAGAAATCGCTGCCTTCTGTGCTCACGTGTCAGAACTAGATCTTTCTGACAACAAACTCGAAGACTGGCATGAGGTAAAGTTTTCATGTTGCTGCATTTTGGCGACTTCTGCCGAATTCCTGGTTCTCACCTGAGATTCTTGTCCCTGTGTCGCAAGATAAAAAATGGACCGCTTCAGCTGTTCTATGGTGATTTTTCAATTAACATTGTTATTGCGAATTTGTTTTTCATTAATATGAAAAGCACTGGGGAGCATTGAGAGGTTAATAAGACCACAGAGGTTTAGACTGCTAGCAATGAGTTGGGTTTTTTACTGTCTCACTGGTTTACACATCCTGTGTTCATTCTGGACCACCATTTCAACATTTAGTGCTCAAAATTGACATAAAAATTGCTTTGAGCTCTAAACTCAGATTATAAAAATATTTTTTTTGGTACTGAAATTTACTCCAAATATTTTAGAACTTTCCCTTATTTTATTAAGTCTCATGGGTGGTTTGACATAACTGATGTCTTTTGACCTCAGAGTAAGTCACACCAAGCAGACAAATAAAAGTATTACAGCATTCTTTTATTGTTATATGTAACATTGCCTACCTGACGATAACATTACCTCGTGGAAGCTATGCTTAAGAATTAGGGGGAAATAGTTCTTTTTCGTTGATTCATTCTCCTGCCATAATTTGGGATCTTCTTTCTTGAGAAAGCTTCCTGATGGATCTTTCTGCCTCTGGTTTTATTTTGCTTCCTGTAAACTATCTTCTATAGTGTGACCAGACCCCTTTTAATCAATGAAAAAGATTAAAGTCCTATAGTTGCTCAAAGTCCTATCGTTGTTTTTCACCGCCTAGAAACTAGGGCCTGGACGCTGTAAATGTAGCCTCTACCATATGGCCCTTGGCTACTTTTAGAGCTTTACCTCCATCTTTAGCCATATGCTTTTTCTTGCAGCTCATGATTAACTCTTGACATGAAAAGCTTCCTTGCTTTTATTCATTCTGAATCTACTGCTCTTTTTCCTTGTCTACCTGACCTCTTCCTCTGTATCTTTCAAGACTTGGCCCAAGTCGCTATTCCTCTATGAAACTTTCCCTGGCTCTCACTCAGGAAGAGGCAGATTATCCCAGTACCTATATCACGATGCTGCGATAAATGCAATCACTTATCACAACGTAGTGCAATCTCTTACTTACTTGACAGTTTTCCTAAGACTGTGAGCTTATTCAAAGTAGAGATTTTTGTCTTTATTACCATCAGCACCCAGAGTGTCATACTAGGTACTCAAATGTTTATTGATTGCATTAATGAACAAACGATTATATCTTAAGGATCAATCAAAACCACTTGCTTCAACTTTTCCTATGATCTTAAGAAACTCACTTAATCCTTTAGTGCTTCACTTTGCTCATCCCTAAGACAGGGCTGCAGATAAAATTCATCATTGAGGGCTTTGTAGGTATTAAATGCTATACAAATCTGAAGACAGCTTTTTTAAGAAAATTCTGTCTACAACCTAGTCTTCTTCAGCTTTTCTTATATTTCTCTGTTTCATTGTCTAATCTGATAACTATGCTTCTGGTTATATTTCCTATTTTTATTGAGATGTTTACCAAATTCTTTGAGATGCACACCAAATTCTTTGAGATGCATGTTTGATTTTTAAGTGACTTGTTAATATGTGCCGATTTACTGGGCTGTTCCAAGAAATAATCTCTGTTTGTACATGTGTTTATTAATTCATGTATCTAAACAACTAGTATAGTTCACTGTTATGCAGATTACAGTTTGTGCCTTCTTGGTCCTTTGAGATGCTTAAGTGACGTGCGTGCTCTGTCCACACTGCACAGATGCCAGAAGAGCTGCCTTGTTCACCCTCCTCCCTGATTCCCCCAGTAGTCTGCTGCTGAACGTCTGGTGAGAGTTTTTAACCTGCATGGGTGACAAGTCAGACCAAATTTTTCTCTGAATCTTTTCACCTCCTATGTTCATAGGCTGATTCCCTTAAATGTGTTTCTTTGGGAGTGTAAAATTTCAGAAAGGTTTTGTGCTTCGTGCTCTGACCATGTACATAAGCTAAGCCTTTGCCAAGAGGTGGGAGCAGTTCCATAGTGATAGAGCTGCTGCCTCAGGAGAACAATCTATGTCAGTATGGATCAGAACACAAAGTTCACGGGGCGCCTGGGTGGCACAGCGGTTAAGCGTCTGCCTTCGGCTCAGGGCGTGATCCCGGCGTTATGGGATCGAGCCCCACATCAGGCTCCTCCGCTATAAGCCTGCTTCTTCCTCTCCCACTCCCCCTGCTTGTGTTCCCTCTCTCGCTGGCTGTCTCTCTCTCTGTCAAATAAATAAATAAAATCTTTAAAAAAAAAAAAAAAGAACACAAAGTTCACACTAGGCAATTCAGCCTTTTCTCTGCTTAGACAAAGGTCTACACTAAATATTTTCCAGGCCGCACGGACATATATGGACAGAGGGTCCTGTGTTCCTTTGAGCTCTGTTTGTGCTCCGTGGATATCTTCTTACATGTGCTCTATAGTCTGTTTCCAGGCAGTTTTCAAATAAGTCTTCGCTTCTGCTACCCTTCAGTCTTCCATCTTCCAATTTATTTTTATTTTCATCATTCCTTTATTTTTTGCCCTTTGCTTTAACTGTAGTTGATCCCAATCTTCTAGAATATCTATCAGAGCACAGGGAGGTGGGAGAAGTACTGACAGCAGAAGCATATTGATTTTTAGGATTGATTAAACTCTTTGCTAGGCTACCAATGCCTCATAGGTCACAGTTTTAAGATGTTACATTTCAACCCCATTGCAACCCATATACCTGATGAGCAAAAAGATAATTTGTCCTTGGCCATTAAGTAAGTTTATTTTGGCCTGTATTTGAGATAGCAAAATAATATAGTCTGTTCTTTTAGTGTTTTGAATGGTCACTAATGTTATAAGTTACTTCTTTTGTAGTTTAAACTACTGGCTGCTGGATATCCAGAGATAAAGATAAATACAAGTGAGAGGTGTAATACTGTTGGAGGAGGCAAAGATCTGTCTCCATCCTTCTAAAATTGGGCTTCCACGTGTGAAAAAGGATGGATTTTTTTAGCTTTTGACTTGAATTTTAGCTAAGTACATTTTCGTCTCACCTTTCCCAAGGCATCTCCTTTTTCCTCCCTTCCTTATCAAAACCATTTTATAAAAGAAATTAAACCAAGTAGTTGAGAGGAGGGAGGAATTAGCCCCTCAGGTGATGCAGAGAATACCTTGGGTATAAGTTACAGATTGTAATCTTACAACCCTTTCCCCTTTTTTCTTAAAACTTTAGTTTCTTCATTTCTAGAAGCCAGAGTAGAGGGTCCTCTATTAAATCATAGAATTGTGGAGACCGAGAAGGTCATGTTAAGTTCTTGTCCGTGCTTCTGTGCATGAACAACGCAGGATTAAACTGCAGGGGTTCGTTTGCATGCAGACTTCTTACAGGACATTACTGTAAATAAAATTCCTCTTCCTTACGGTGTTCTTAATAATATTTTCTCTAGGTGGGTGGGGTATGGGCTAAATGGGTGATGGAAATTAAGGAGAGCACTTGTGATGAGCACTGGGTGTTATATGTAAGTGATGAATCACCAAATTCTACTCCTGAAACCAATATTACACTCTACATTAACTAATTAGAATTTTAATTAAAACTTGAAACATAAGGAAAAAAAAGTACAAAGGTTAAGTATAAAAGAGGATCTCTCTCTCTTTTTTTTTTTTTTTTTTTGAGATGGGGGGAGAGAGAGAGAGAGAGAGAGAGGGTGAGG
This sequence comes from Ursus maritimus, assembly GCF_017311325.1. Classification (NCBI taxonomy): domain Eukaryota; kingdom Metazoa; phylum Chordata; class Mammalia; order Carnivora; family Ursidae; genus Ursus; species Ursus maritimus. Next base: position 47,068,083 of record NW_024424008.1, on the reverse strand, counting down.
AGGGGCAAAGGAAGAGAGAGAGAATTCCAAGCAGGCTCCAGGCCCAGCATGGAGCCCAATATGGGGCTCAATCCCACGACCCTGAGATCATGACCTGAGCCGAAATCAAGAGTTGGATGCTTAACTGAGCCACCCAGGCGCCCCAAGAGGGTCTCTTTTGTGTAAAATTCTAGAATAGCTAGAGATGTAAGTATATATGTTGGAATATGCATACTTTTTTTTTTTTTCTGGGAAGAATCACAAGAAAAATTTCAATTTGTTCTGTTCGAATTTCATAACTGTGAACATTTTGTTATTGTTTTGTTTTGACGTCAGTGAAGATAGTGGGCTGTTGAATTTAGGCTGTTTTTTCATTTTCTTTATGTTTCTCTACATGAAAACAAAATAAAACACATGTTACTACAACAAAGCAAAAGCAAAACAAAAAAATTTTCTCTTGCTCACTTTATTGTAAGAATACAGTCTGTAATACATACAACATACAAGGTATGTTAATCGACTGTTGATGTTATCTGTAAGGCTTCCTATCCACAGTAAGCTGTCAGTAAAGTTTTGGAGGAGTCAAAATGTACAGGAAGATTTTCAGCTTTGTAGGTGTTGGCGCCCCCTAACTTCTGCATTGTTCAAGGGTCCGCTGTATCACAGTAGCTAGAGGAGTCTTTTCTTTTTTCTTTTTAGAATTTAAAAAAAGGTAAGTCAGTGTACTGCTCTAGAAACTTACTGAATGTTTGTCAGCGTTTGCTATTAGGACATTTTTATAAGTAAACTTAATTAATATACTCTCTAAAATCTTATCATTAATGTAAGGTACCCCAAAATCCTTTTTAACATTAGCCTTTTAAAGAATGTAGCTATTTATTTCTAACATAAATTATCTTTTCCCGTCTAAATTATTTGACTGTAGTCCAGTTACAATTTTTTAGAATATTCCAAAGCTAATAAGTCATTGTTCTAAATCTTTATTATCATGGGACGGCAGTATAGATGCAGAATATGAGGAAGATTGTATCACACAATTTCTGGGAGAATTCCTCCAAAAACCTTTAAATTATCCATTTGGGGGTATTTTTTTCTTTTTATTATAAAAATAAAATATGAGGAATGGTGGTTAGCAAGAGGTTTATGTTTTTATTTAACTGGGGTTATATGATCATTGTTATTCTTCATGCTGTACTTGGGGTGCAATTCCTCTTCATGTTCTTTTGCCCTTAAAAGAGTTGAAGCCAGGCCGACTGTCATCTCCTGTACGGGAGCCCTTCGCAGCGTTGGTATTCAGGCCGTTGAGTGCAGTACAGGACCAATCCGTGTGTGGACCATTTAGTTGTGTGGTAGCCACAGACTGAACTCCACATCCTGGCCGTACGTCACACAAATGCTTGGTACCATTGGATCACAAAAGGGATAAGGCGAGAGAATATGTGCAGACTGGTATAAATGACTTACATTTTACACTGAAGCCTAGTGTGTTTTTCTCTAAAAGATAGCTCATTTCTTCATTTGCAAAATGAAGATAAAGATGGTCCCACTTCACAAGGTTAGTGTGTGGTACAGCTGGACTAGTGTGAAGACCGTGCCCTCTGACCTGCTTCTCTGAACCTTCTTGGCATTAGTCCACTTCCCGGTGATTTCAGAGCTCCTGACCCGTGTAGTACACATAAATCCGAGGTGAAATACACATTACTTTTTCTTTCCACCTGTAGTTCTCAACACTGGGTACCTTTCTGGCATAAGCTATGGAGCTCTGGCAAGGAACAGAATCCAGGTCCCAACAATGAAGCTCATCTCACCTTCGAAGCTCTTGATTTAATAATTTATGGTAGATCCTGGGAATTAGTGTATTTTTGAAATTATACCAATGATTTTATTTTTTTTAAAGATTTTATTTTATTTATTTGAGAGAGAAAGAGAGAGCTCATGTGGGAGGGTAGGGGGAAAGGCAGAGGGAGAAGCAGATGCCCGCGGGGCAGGGAGTCTTATGTGGGGCTCAATCCCAAGACTCCGAAATCATAACCCAAGCCGAAGGCAGCTGCTCAACAGACTGAGCCACCCAGGCACCCCATACCAATGATTTTAAATAGGACATATTTAAATAAAAATAAATACAGTATAACATACAGCCAGGTTGACATGTTGGTTCGTACTATACTTATTATGTTAGTAATAGTTATATTTACTGAATGATTTTGTGCCATTATTCAGCAAACATTAGGCGCCCACTATGCAGTAGTGAACTAGGTAAGTACTATCCTTGCTTTCATGGAGTTTATATGCTATTGGGGAATAGGTAAGGAAATAAATTTCTGAAAGGTGTACCAATCACTGTGTTAAGTGCTTTACACATGTATTAATCCAATTCACAGTCCTGTGAAACAGGTGGGTCCTGTTTTCACTGTGTTACAAATGAGACGAGGGAAAGTGAAATAACCCATCAGACCGCACAGCTAGGAAATGTTGGAACCTGGTTTGAACCCAGGTTTTTTGACTGTGAAACCAATGCTAACTATTCTGTTCTACTCCTTTACTCATAAAGTTTAGTCACCACATTGAGGCTTAATCCATTTACTGGGCTAACATTTACTTCATACTTGTTTAAGTTAGTTCTTTATTCTTTTTTCCGGGGTATATTTATAATTTACCGGTGGTGGTATGCTAGAAGAACAGTGGTTCCGATTTTTAAATCCTAGATTTGGTTTTTATGACGCTGAGACCTTAGTCAAATTATTTAACATTTCCAAGCCTCAGTTTCTTCATTTTTTAACATGTAGATAGTTATCTTGCAAGTTGTTTTGAAAATTGAGTGAAATAAGCTATATCAAAGAGACGAGTACTATGCAGAGCAAATAGTTAAGATCAGGAATGCTGATTTCCTTTTTTAAAAAAACTCTTCTACCAAGTTGCTAGCTAAATCATTAAATTGATGATCGTGTTTTCTCTTTTCTTATGTAGTTATGGATGCTTTTTGGTTTTTGAGTATATGTATTTTGAAGTTTGATCATCTTTGAACCAAGCTGAAACCGTTTCTAAGTGATCGTGGCTGTGTAGTCAATTTGGAACACTTGAGCTGTTACTGTGTGTTCTTCAATAAACCTTTAATTAGCCTTAATGTTGTACGGAGGACAAAAGAAGGGGAAATTCAAAGAGAATTACATGACCCAGTCTCAGCTCTTTAGAAACTTGCAGCCTAAAATGTCCTTGAAACTGTCTTTTCTCCATTTATCAAAGAGAATATCATATAGAACAAAATCAGAAACCTTGCCCAAGGCAACATGGAAGGTCTTTCTTTTGTACCATTAATTTTCAATGATGTCACTGTTTCATAGAAAGATTAAATTATTTGCTGAGATTTGTTGAAATTACTCTTGCCCTCTGCAGGCACCATCACTAACACAGGACTCCCTAATATGAATGGCCCCTCTCGTGGAGATCCATCACTTAAGCTTTGTGAGCATGCTATTTAAAAACTCCTCTGACTGCTGCCTGATATGCATTTCTTTTTTTCTCCCTAGGTCAGTAAAATTGTGTCAAATGTTCCCCAGTTGGAGTTTCTAAACCTGAGTTCCAACCCTCTGAATTTGTCGGTTTTAGAAAGAACATGTGCTGGGTCCTTCTCTGGGGTTCGCAAACTTGTCCTCAACAACAGCAAAGCTTCTTGGGAGACAGTCCACACGATACTGCAGGAGTTACCAGAGTAAGCCCAGAGAGCATGATGGAGAGGGGTCGCCATCTTTGTTAGTACATAGAATTACTGCTGATCTCCCATCTCAGAAACGCTAGAACAGCAGAGTGGATGGAGAATGAGGTCAGAAGAATGAAGTAATAAGAATGAGGGTGTGAGGGTCATTTAGTAGCATTTTCATTGCAATACGTGCTCAGTGTTTAGTAGCACCAAGACATAGGATCTGTCATCCTTTGGCTAGAAAATATACCTGAGAAGCACTTTTCCATTTTAATCTTCTGATTACCTGATTTCAGAATTTTGCCTCGGAGCTTTTCTTTGGGAGGAAAAAAAAAATCATAGTATCTATAAAATATGTTAATGCTTAGATGATTAAGTGCCTCGCTGGCCTGATGGGAAAATGGAACTCTTTTCAATAGATTAAACAAGAAATTATGTTTCTGTTTGTCAGTTTAGAAATACTCTCTTAGATTTGTTTGTATCTAGCTTTGAGTATGCACGTAAGTGTTCAAAGGAAGTAGTTCGAAGAAATATGTGAAACTATAGTTTGTCTAACTGTGGAAATGATAAAGGCCTTTTGAATCTGTTCTCTCCCCATTTATTCCATCCGAGTTTCTCACTGTCCCTCTCATGAGATTGGTTTCCTCACTGCATGCAGGTTCTAGCACAGCATAGAATGAGCTTTTAAATCCCAGTACCACTTACTGACCATATGACCTTTGATAAGGTCATTAACCTCACTAAGCTCAGTTTCCTTGTCTATAAAATGGACATAGTTGTATCTATCTTGCAGAAATAGCAGTACAGTCCATGAAGCACTTGGAGCAGGGCCTGCTTCATGGTAGGAATTCAGTAAATGACAGTTACTATTTCTGTTTCTAAACATTTTATTCATGCTGTTTATGGGATTTTCCTCTATGTCCTTGCAACTTATGCCAGTCTACCCTTCCTTCCAGGCCATGCATTCTTTCCTGATTATTCTAACTGCAATTTCAATTCCACTCCTGTATGAACTGCTATTGTACTTGGAGTTAGTACTGCTTTATTTGGCATTTAGTTATTTAAGCACAAAATTGATTTAGTCCTGGGTTATATCATTCTCTGCTGTTTTATGTGTTTTAGGTTTTGTCTTCCCAGCTCTATGTAAGCTTTAGGAAGACGTCTTTATATTTTCCCCACAATCCCTACCAGAGTCTCCCACGTAGTAGGCACTTATCTACTGAACAAATGAAAGTAGCTGCAAAGTAGAAACTTAACTGCTTTAAACAATGAAATATTTCCTTTTCTCTCTGCAGTTTGGAGGAGCTCTTCCTGTGCCTTAATGACTATGAAACAGTGTCTTGTCCTTCTATTTGCTGTCATTCTCTTAAGCTACTACATATAACAGACAATAACCTCCAAGACTGGACTGAAATCCGGAAGTTAGGAGTTATGTTTCCTTCACTGGATACTCTCGTCCTGGCTAACAATCATCTGAATGCTATTGAGGAGCCTGATGATTCACTGGCCAGGTTGTTCCCTAATCTGCGATCCATCAGCCTCCACAAGTCAGGTGAGGCACCGGCTTGTTCTCGTTCTACAAGCAAATCGATCTGAGCGTATGCATGAAATAAATGAAAGCCTGTTTCTTTCACTCGTGGCTCTGGCTTCTTATAGGATGCGTTTTCAAGAGTAACATGCAGATGCCTATTGATTAGCTAAATTTAAGGTGTTCGTTTTCATGAATGCTCTGATAAATGTCAAGTGGCAGAGCATCCTATTTTATCTATTAAAGGGGTCCTGCTATGAAAGGAGTGAGGTGAAATTGATGAATTGGACAGTAAAAGGCAGAGTAAGAGGAGTACAGAGAATTACAAACTAGACTATTTTGTCTGGATTTAGATTAAGGAATTTCAACCTACTATACCTTGTAAAGGCTCACTTTTCTAGTATTTATATATGATTGATTGCCAGTTTGCTGCCATCCAATTCTGTGTCTCACGGGAATACATATTTTTAGCCTATTTTTTTTAAATTAATAAACTTCATCTTTTTAGGACAGTTTTAAATTCAGAACAGAATTGATCAGGAAGTACGACGTTTCCACATCCTCCCTGCTCTCACATACGCACAGCCACCCCACTGTCAGCGTGCCAGCACCAAAGTGATATATCTCTTCTAGTTGAGCCTATGTTGTCCCATCACCCAAAGTCCACGGTTTACATGAGGGTTCACTCTTGGTGTTGTACATTCTGTGGGTTTGGACAAATGTGTAATGACATGTCTCCTCCTTTATAGTATCATTCATAGTAGCTTCACTGTCCTGACTACCTTCTATGTTTTGCCTGTTCGTCTCTCCGTACCCCCCAACCCCTGACAACCACTGAGCTTTTTCCTGACTCCATAGTTTTGCCTTTTCCAAAATGTCGTATAGCTGGAATCATAAAGCGTGTAGCCTTTTCAGATTAGCTTCTTTAACTTAGGAATATGCATTTAAGTTTCCCCCATATCTTTGCATGGCTTGATAGCTCATTTCTTTTTAGCACTGAGTAATGTCCCATTGTCTGGATGTCCCACAGTTTATCCACTCACAAGCTGAAGGACATCCTGGTGCTTCAGAGTTTTGGCATTTATTAATAAAGCTGCAGTAAACCTCCGTGGGCAGGGTTTTATGTGGACATAAGTTTTCAGTTCACTTGGGTAAACGCCAAGGCGTGCAATTGCTAGATCATATGGTAAGAATATGTTTAGTTTTATGAGATACTGCCAGCTGTCTTCTGAAGTGGCTGCACCATGTTGCATTCCCACCAGCAAGGTCTGAGAGCTCCTGCTGCTCCACGCCTTCGTCGGCCTTTGGTGCTGTGAGTGCTCTGTGTTTTGGCCATTCTTACAGGTGTATAGTGGAACTTTGTTTTAACTTGAAGTTCTCTAATGACATATGACGTTGAGCATTTTTTCATATGCTTCCCATTTGTGTATCTTCTTTGGTGAGGTGTTGGTTCAGGTCTTTTGCTCATTTTTTAATTAGGGTTGTTCATTTTCTTATTGTTGAGTTTTAAGAGTTCTTTGCATGTTTTGGATAACGATCCTTTATCATATATGTCTTTAGCAAATATATTCTTCCAGTCTGTGGCTTTTCTTATTCTCTTGACATTGTCTGTCAGCCTATTTCTTAAAATAACTTTGTAACTAAAAATAACTCTAATCTACAATCGAAAAAACATACACAGTTTAATTTGCCTAGAAGTCATAAGAGTAGGAATTAGGTTTTAAAAACCAGTATTTTGCCTAAGGAAGCTGTTGATTGCACAACTCGACACCCCTTGAGCTAACCCTGTTCTTCCTGCTGGATGGAAATAAAATTCTGAAGGGAAGAGAGTGGTTGTGGCTTGGAATAGCTATGTACCAGAGCCCTCGTATATTGCTCCTCTGCTTTTACCCATGCTGCAGGTGGATAGAAATAGGAAGGGACTACCTTCTCTGAAATAGATTTAACGTGTTATAAAATTGACCAGCTTCATTATTACAGGCATATTTTTCCTAGCAGTGCCAAGTATCGACTTGGAATGATATATTTGCTCACAGCCATAGGAAGAATTTTTTTTTTTTAAGCATGAAACAGTTTTAATTTGTTGAATGTTCTTACCAATGGTTCAGGTTCTCTGTTTTTGTTTTACTTTTTTTTTTTTTTTAAGATTTTATTTATTTATTTGACAGAGAGCAAGACAGCCAGCGAGAGAAGGAACACAAGCAGGGGGAGTGGGAGAGGAAGAAGCAGAGCAGGCTCCCAACGGGGCAGGGAGCCCAATGTGGGGCTCCATCCCAGGACTCTGTGATCACGCCCTGAGCCGAAGCAGATGCTTAACAACAGGCACCCCTGTTTGTTTTATTTTTTAAAATCTGTTTTCCCTGTCCGCAAAATGAGGATAGTATGTAAGAAAGAAAATATTTAGTTTCTGCTTCTGCTGACCTTGCCCCGTTTTAGAATTTGTTAGGTAAAAATTTGAGTCTGACAATATCAACTCTGATCAGAAGTTCTGTTCTGTGAGTCTGTATTTGATGAAAGACTTGACCCACATCACCTTTTTTATGTAATCATGGCATACACCTTGCTTACTGAAACCACCAGAGATGCTCTTTACAAGTCATTTGGGTGGAGAATCAGTACATTAGTGGGGTGTTGGAGAATAAAGTTCTCTGTCCTTGACCACTGGGGTCACAGGGATAGGAGAGGCTATAGGGAAGTTTTTATGGTGTTTATTCTGTTCTTTCCTCGGATGAAGAAGATGTTCAGGATCTCTAACTAGGTTATAAGGATTTTAACATTTCAGGAATTAATTGAAGTAATTTTTTTCTATGTTCGTCTTCTTATTTGTGCGCTTTTCTGTATTTACTTAAACAGTATGTTTCTCAAATTAGGTTTGCAGTCCTGGGAAGACATTGACAAACTAAATTCATTTCCCAAACTTGAAGAAGTGAGATTGCTAGGAATTCCTCTTCTGCAGCCATATACCACCGAGGAACGGAGGAAATTGGTAATAGCCAGGTCTGTTGTCCTGATTACTCTCCTTTCTTCTCTCGGGGCCTTGTTTCATTAGAAGGCTAATGCCCTACTGGGGGGGGAGTGCCCTGTAAGTTTATCTGTTTCTTGTACCTTCAAACCCTAGGAGAAAAGGAACTCAATATGGTAAGAAAGGAAATGTAATTGGCCTGCCAACACCACTGAAACATTCCCTCACAAATCTATTCTATTTTTATACTTTTTAATATTTACAATATTTGAAGTCCTGTTTTGGATTATGAAGAAAAATTAGATATAATAAGGAATGATTCAATTTTAGTTGTCTATATTTTCTCTGTTAACATAGTGGTCATTTAAAGTGTAAATACCTAAATATTGGGATATTTCATTAGTGTGAAACTTAAGAGAGCAGCGTCTATGTTTTCTTCTTGAGTATAGAGTGACTCAAACATGACTCAAACATCGTTCTGTTCTTCCTCTGACTCTTCTGCCTTTTGTGTCTCTGACTCTGCTCCCCAAGACCACTGAAATGAGTGTTGATTTCTGTATGAGCCTTTAGCAATGATAAGATTCTGGCTAAGATGTAAAGGGCCATGGACCTTTCATCTGTTTTCATTGTGTACTATGCATAGTAGTTTTGAAAGGGGCTTTACAGTTCCTTAAAGACGAGTGGTTCTTCAAACAGGGTGTTGATCCTTCTGCCCAGCTAACACCCAGCAGATCCATACTGCTTTCCAGTTGTGGGCATACACATTAATATCTCACTGGAGAAATAAATTTCAGCGTACTTTTCTTCTAAAAAGAATAAGGCTTGTAGTAGGCCTTATGCTTTATTTTCTTTCCATAATTCTTTTGTAAAGATAATAAATTAATTCCTGGACAGGAGAACCCATTTGTCCTGACTTCTTGTAGACCTGTACTGTCCACTGTGGTGCCGTTAGCCCTGTGTGACTTTTGAGCACTTGAATTATGGTTAGTCTGAACTGAAAGTGTAAAATATACACTGGCCTTTAAATACTTTATATGAAAAAAAGAATGTAAAGTATCCTATTAGTTATTTTTTAGTATTGATTACAGGTTGAAGTGATTAAATCCTTGATCTATTGGATTAAATAAATTAATCAAATGAATTTCACCTGTTTTTATTTTTTTAAATATGGCTACTAGAGAATTTAAAATTATATATGTGGCCTGCATTATATTTAAGTTGGACAGTGCTGGCTAGGATCTTATTTTGGAAGGTAAGGTATAATTACAAAAGGTCAGTGTCCCATCTAAAGATGAAACTTTACATATTTTTGGTCCTTTTGTTTTATACCACTTTAGTTCACGTAAGTAGTTGTACATGAACAGAGTTACATCAAACGTGTCCTCTCAAGAGAGTAAGATGGGGCCACAAACCAGTGATTTTATTTCTAAAGCTAAATATTCTCACTGTCTTAAAATATCTTTATTTTGGTTTTTACTTACAGATTGCCATCAGTTTCCAAACTTAATGGCAGTGTTGTTACTGATGGTGAGCGAGAAGATTCTGAGAGATTTTTTATCCGTTACTACGTGGATGTTCCACAGGAGGAAGTGCCATTCAGGTAAAAGCCCCTCACTGGTTTAACAACATTTACAAGTATTGAGGCAATTTAAGAACTGTTGTGTAAGAGCAAATCTAATAATTTGTTACTGGACCCTCTTAGAGGACTTTGGTGATAGGTTAAAAAAAAAAAAAAAAAAAAAAGGAAGAAACACAAAGCAAACCCATTTTATCTCATTTTCCACAGTGTATTTCTTCTAGCCTTGCACTTGTATTAAGAATGGTTGGGTAAGTATTTGACTCCTTCCACTTCATGCTCCATATCATTGATTCCTGTTCGGTCCTCTTCTCCAGGGACACATCTTCACCTACCCCCAAAGCTGGTCTCTTCTTTCACATTGATCTGCTTTCAGGATATACTAAGTTCTGCAGTTTGGAAGATTTGGCAAATAGGCATTAGGTTGAGAGAATATGAGGAAAGGACTAGAAAACAGACTCTTGAGGAAATACTAAAGGAATTAGGATGGTCAAGAATGAAGAGAGATGCCAAGGGCTGAATTAGTAATTACCTTTAAGTATATAAGAGTTAGTATACATGGTTTGAGGAGGAACTGCCTTTTTTAATATTCATTTATTTTTTTTATTTGAGTATTGTTGGCACACAATGTCACATTAGTTTCATGTGTACAACGTAGTGATTCAGCAAGTTTGTATGTTGTGCTATGTTCACCACAAGTGTAGCTACCATCTGTCCCCGGACAATACTATTACACCATTCATTATATTCCCTGGGCTGTACCTTTTTTTTTTTTTTTAAAGATTTTATTTATTTATTCAACAGAGATAGAGACAGCCAGCGAGAGAGGGAACACAAGCAGGAGGAGTGGGAGAGGAAGAAGCAGGCTCATAGCGGAGGAGCCTGATGTGGGGCTCGATCCCATAACGCCGGGATCACGCCCTGAGCTGAAGGCAGACGCCTAACCGCTGTGCCACCCAGGCGCCCCTGGGCTGTACCTTTTATCCATGCCATCCCTGGAAGCCTGTATCTCCCACTCCCCTTCACCCGTTTTGCCCATCGCCCAGCCCCCTTCCCCCTGGCAACTGCCAGTTCTCTGTATTTATAGGTCTGATTCTACTTTTTGCTTGTTTGTTTTGGTTTTAAAATTCCACATGTAAGTGAAATCATATGGCATTTGTCTTTATGTTATTTATTTCACTTAGTATAATATCCTGTAGTCCATCCATGTTGTCGCAAATGCCAAGATCTCATCCTTTTTTATGGCTGAGTAATATTCCACTGTGTGTGTATTTGTGTGTGTGTGTGTGTGCGCGCGCGCCACATCTTTATCCATTCATCTATTTGTGGACACTTGAGTTGCTTCCATATCTTGGCTACTGTAAATAATGTTGCAGTAAACATAGGGTGCATATATCTTTTCAAATGAATGTTTGTATATTCTTTGGGTAAATACCCAAAAGTGGAATAGCTGGGTTATCTGGTAGTTCTGTTCTTCATTTTTTGAGGAACCGCCACACTGTTTTCCACAGTGACTGCACCAATTTACATTCCTACCAACAGTGCATGACAGTTGGGAAGGAGCTACATTTAATACTCCATAATTGCAAAAGGAAATGTAGCAGGTATAATATGGGTAAATATACAAGAAAAAAAAAATACCCCCAAAACTGGTTTCTGGGTTTTGGTAACTAGAACCACTTACTAAAAATATTATATGCTTTCCTTAATAACTTTAACAAATAATATGAAATCACGTTAGACAAATAGGATGCAAATTAGGAGTGTATGTGAGTCAAATCAGTTGGTCCTTCTGGCTACAAATTTCTGCAATTCTAATTCATGCTTACTAAACATATCTAATTTTCCCCAGACTTTTCCATTATTTACAGGCTTTGAGGGGGTTAGTCCTCTGTAAGGCTTAACCAGTACTATATAAAAAGATTTTGTGGTTTTGTTAGTAGTATTTTAAAGCCTAAATTTTTAAAAAAAATATTAGATAAATTAAGTAAGAATTTTGAAGATTGCTTTTTAAAGTTAGCTAAGCACAGCCAAGTAGGGAGAAATAAATATTATTACGCCTTGTCATTCAACCTAGAAATAGTAGGTTAGGCAGCATAAATTTTGTTTTGTTTTATTTTGGTAAAAAATAGTGTAATATCTATAGTTTCATTTGATTCCGTCTAACTTATTAGTGGGAGAAGTAAATATTTGGGCTTTGGCCATAAGTCCATCATTATAGTTTATTTAATTTCATCCACTACAAGGAGTAGTATATATACATGACAGTATGTGGTTTTCTGTCCTGATAGCATAAGTACCCTAAAGTGCCTATAGGCCTCTGCACTAGTCTGTATTCTTGAATGCAGGTCACAGAAATCATCTTTAATCACAGAAGGAATTTATTAGAAGGATATTGAGAAACTACAAGAATTGTTAGGCAAGCTGAGGAACCAGATGTAGATAGGAACCAGGAGCAGCAAGGACAGCCAGGGTTTTACCTTGTATTTGGCATCATGTGTCTCTGCTGGCACTGTCCTCCCTAGACACCACAATGCCCAACTTTCACCACTGGACACTTGTGGCTGTGCCACAGGGTGTGCTGAAAATAATCTCTCACTGACCTTTGCCTTGTTCCCTGAGAGTCAGAGATCTGTGTCTGACCAATGTCTGTGTTTAGGGTATGTGCTTACATTTTGTCTTCAGAGACATAGGGTGAGGGATTATCTGTCACTTTGGCTTCTACAGTGAGAGGTAGAATCTTCCCCTGATCTTGGAACATTTCCCCAAATAGGAACAATTCAGCAAAAAGAGCATCTATTGTAGTCTGCCATTTGACTATCCAACATCTGTGCCTGTACCTTTTCCCCATAGTTGTATATATAAAAAAATTATTCTCACCTGTCCCAATGTAGTCCTTTTACAAATGAAAACACACTTCTTTCTCCATGAAATGAGATAACCTATTTATTCTAATCCTAAAGACTGTGACCAATTAGCTCCTGTAAAAGATTCAAGCTATTTTAATTACCACTCTGGCCTTGCTGCCTGTTTATGTAATTATGCCTACTTTACCACTCACTAGTGGTTAAATGTCCCCGCTTAGTCTCTTCCATTCTTCTTGAAATTGAAATGGGCAAAGTGATTTCAGTATCTTCCAGGCCTATAAAATGTTTTTCAAAGATGTGACTGTTCTACTCACTAACGTATTTTTCAAGGCCTTGGAAAAGGAAGTGTCTTCTGGGTCCTTTTAGGGTTCATGGATGGAGATGGGTGAAAAGGTACCGGGTGGCAATAATTTCCATGATTCCTGTGTCCTGAAGTGTTTTATTTTCTCCTTCTACATCAGCCCCCAAATTCATGGCATCTCAGCTTCCTGTAGCATAGACCGCCACAAGTCCAATTTCTAATCCTCCAACTAAACAGAACTTTAGAACNGCTCTCAGCCACCGAAGCTAGCTTTCTGAACTCAGAGTCTCTGGTAATGTACCTGTATCAACAACATCAGCGAGATCTAGAATTGCTACTTCTTCCTTGGTCAGCACGCTCAGAATCTATTCCTGTACTCATTTCCTGTATTTTTGTCCATATAACCAAAGTCTTCTAATTCTTTTGACGTTTTTGTCGTCAACCCCACAGAGCATGCTGGGATCTGATGGTAGGAGAGCGGAGTGTATGGGTAGGAGAGCAGAGTGTATTTGTAGAAGGATGAGGCAGGTGGGAATTCATTTACTCTTGCAAGGTAATTCCCTTAAGCAGGGGGATTTTACCGCCTTCTCAAGCAAGGGAGGAACAATCTCATTCAAACTGCTCGCAAGGGGGCTAAGTGAGGATTAGGGATTCAGGATGTTCCCACCCCTCAGTGTTTTCCTTTATGTAAACCTCCACTCCAATTCATCTCCCCCACCCTGCTCTTTTCCCAGCCAGTGCTTCAGCTTTCATATAATAGTCCCAGTATAGGGGCGCCTGGGTGGCACAGCAGTTAAGCGTTTGCCTTCGGCTCAGGGCGTGATCCCGGCGTTATGGGATCGAGTCCCACATCAGGCTCCTCTGCTATGAGCCTGCTTCTTCCTCTCCCACTCCCCCTGCTTGTGTTCCCTCTCTCGCTGGCTGTCTCTCTCTCTCTGTCAAATAAAAAAAAAAAAATCTTAAAAAAAATCTTAAAAAAAAAAATAATCCCAGTATGGATACAAATTTAACTGACCTGTAATTCAGCAATCTGGAGCATCAGACTGTTTTTATAGCTACCTCAGCTTTATTGTTGTAAGAGAGAAAAGAGCCTTTTCTTGAAAGTACCTGGGCTTCAGTCTGTGCTTCGAGCCTAGTTTATAGGTATTCAACCTTACTGTTCTCTTAATTTAGCCTGTCCTGTGCCTTTAGAATAGCAGGTGCTCTACCTCATAGTCTTGCCTTCTTCCTGCCCTTCATGTTGGCTTATTCTTGGCAGCACTCTCTCAATCACCTGGAGCTTTCCATGGGACCACAAGTGGTCATTAGTTATTTCACTGCTCCATGTCAAGGCCTTTGCAGAATCCCCTCCATGAGCACTGATATGACACTGGGCCAGACTAGGCCAGAACCCAATTCCAGATTGCCCGTAATTACCTGAGGGGCTCTTGCCAGTGATCTCCCTGCTGCCAATTTCTTAGTGCACACAACAAAAACCAACTCTGGCCAACTTGAGTAGGGTAGGAAGTGAGTAAAAAAATAATGAATACTGTGTGGCTCACAGAATTGACAAGAAAATTCGAGAATTAGGCTTGGGCAGGATTGATGGAAAGCCAGGCACAGCCAAGCTTTCTGTATCTCACTCTACAGACAGGATGCTTCTGACACTGCTCACTGGCCAGTCGTCACACGCTGCTAGATTTCATTGCCCGCCCCCCCCCCAAGTCCCACCAACATTTACAGCCATGCCTTCGAATTCTTGATTCTTCTGTATCTGTGAATAAGCTCTGTTAGGCCTCGTGTCTTTGCATTTCCAGTTAGGTTAGTTTGTTACCTTTCCATGTTCTGGCTTTCAGGGAAAGAAGAAAGAGAACATTTACTTCTCTTTAGCTTCTCCAGTGGAAAGTAGTTCTTGCTTCTCATCCATCTTGGGTTTCCCTCAGTTCAGAAGGGCATTCAAAGGCTGAACAGCCAAAGTTGATGTATAGCCACTGTAATAGCTGTTCCCTAGTAGTTTTTTGTCTGGTTTTTTGTTTGTTTGTTTG
>NW_024424008.1:47036779-47053139 GCF_017311325.1 Ursus maritimus | reverse complement strand
TTTGTTTGTTTGTTTGAAATTTATTTTTAATATTTTGTTTATTTATTTATTGAGAGAGCATATGCAAGCAAAGAGAGGTGCAGAGGACAAGGGGAAGAGAGAGAATCTCAAGCAGAAACCCCCCCCCCAGCCCTGAGTGCAGAGACTGTTGGGGGGGAGACACTTGATCTCGCCACCCTGAGATCATGACCTGAGACAAAATCAAGAGTTGGATGCTTAACCAACTGAGTTACCAAGGCACCCCTTGTTTGGTTGTTTGTTTGTTTGTTTGTTTGGTTGGTTGGTTGGTTGGTTGGTTTTTCCTAGTAAGTCCTCCGGTAGAATGAGCAATGTACTCAGCAAATATTTTTTGAGTCATTGTGATATGCCAGGAACTGTTTGAGGCACTTAAAAAAGAACTATAATAGCATTCCTGCTGATATCAAGATAGAATGGTGAATAAACGTAGAGGAATTTGTATTAAAATGCATTTATTATGAATTAAGAATACTTATATATAAACAGGGTGTTTACCTGTTATCTTTTTAATTGTCTTCCAAATTATATGCATAATCTTTCCCTAAAATACCAATGAACAGTGATTACCACAGTGTGTAGTTAGTAAAAGGTGAAAATTTGACTCTGGATAATTCACTGTTTCATGCAGAACCACATTTGAGCTTTAGTTTCCAGGTAGGATGGAAGTATCCATTTGTTTTGGAGAAAACATTCCTTTTCATTTGACCATCGATTTTTTTAAATCAGTACTTAACTTGATTTTCCTATAAATTCTAACTTCTACAACATCCTTTTCCAGGTGTTAGGTTCCCTGAGCTTTTCCTTCTCCTTCCATTTTTCTGTCTTGTGTCATTAAACATGTAATACCTCCACTCAGCTTAGACATAAGAAAAGTTAACCAATATGTCTTTCGAGGGCATGAATAAAAAGCCATTATGATCAGCTGAGTGTCCTTTATGGTAGCAAAGTTATTTTGTGAGCCAGTTGAATTACTCACACACATCTGTTTCCATGTGATGAGTCGTTTCAGCAACAGAAGACCTTAAAGATGATCTAGGAATTTACATATTCTGTTTTTCTACCTCAGAATAAAATACAGGCTCCAGTTACCCGAATCATTTCAAATTTTTTTTAAAGATTTTATTTATTTATTTGACAGAGACAGCCAGCGAGAGAGGGAACACAAGCAGGGGGAGTGGGAGAGGAAGAAGCAGGCTCATAGCGGAGCAGGGAGCCCGATGTGGGGCTCGATCCCAGGACTCTGGGATCATGCCCTGAGCCGAAGGCAGACGCTTAACGACTCCGCCACCCAGGCGCCCCTGAATCATTTCAATTTTTTATGATCCACAGAATAAAATGTTTAGAGGGCAAAAGGGAAATGTACTTAATTAAGAGTTTTATAATTTCTTACAGGTGCTCGATTATCCTTTTTATTGTTTTCTACTGATAGGTGGAGCTGGAAGTCTAGCCTCTCTACTGTAGATGTTTGTGGTAATAATGGACTAACACGAAAAACTGAGCAATCTCTTCTATGTTTCATGTTTATTCACTTTGTGAAATAACAGAAGGTGAAAAATCTCTGTTCCCGATTCTTGGCCTTTAAACATCATAGTGTTTGCTTTTCCAATCAATGAACTCTTTCTTTTAAAGCCTTCATCTGTGCCGTGTCTTTTCATGGCTCGTGTAGGAGTGGTGTGCTATTTCAAAATGAGTTCAGTGTGTGCGGCAGGGGGTTGGAAAGATGTCCTCACTGGGCTGGTCATATTTCAATTATTGGGCCCTTATATTTTACCAGAGGAAGTTCTAGGGAATAACTCTGGATTCTAGCTGGGTTTCAAAGGAACTTATTTACTGAATACTTACTACTAACCAAGAGGCACTGGGCCAGAAGCTGGAGACAAAAAGACAAAAAGTAGTGTCTCCTCTCAAGAAGCTTGCCATCTGGGCTATGCTTGAGCCATATTTCTATGGCTGGATCCTCTTCATGTTCCCAACCTCTAAAAATAAAGTTACTGCAGGGATCTGGTCCTCGAACCCCTTCTCTTCTGTCTTCATTGCTTAGGTCCTTTTACCCAGTCCTGTGGCTCTGCATGCTTTCTGTATTCTAATAACTGTCAGACTTATACCTCTAGCTCTGATCTGCCCCTACATTCCAGCCTAGTTATTTCCAAATGCCTCCTTGGCCTCTCCACCTGGATGTTTAAACCTCATGTGTTCAAAACCGAACTTTTGATCGCCTCCCTTACCTTTCCCCGGCCCCTCGTCTACTGCCACAGCCGCTCCTCTGCAAGCTTTCCATCGTTCCATTTTTCCAGTTGCTCAGAACAAAAACCTCAGAGTCATCCATGATTTCTTTCTCCCATACCCCACATCTAGTCCATTGTTGTTGTTTTTTCTTCTTTCAGTGGTACTTGCAAAAACACAGAGAGAATCTGTTTCTTATACCTTTCACTTTAGTTCAAGCCTTCATCATACCTCCTCCTGTAGGGTGTCCCTGAATTTACCTTTGCCCCCTTTAGTTTACTCTCCACATAGGAGCCAGTTTATAAGAACTCAAGTTTATTTAAAAAACAATAAAACCTTCCATGCTCTTCCGGAAACACATCAAGCATGCTCCCACCTCAGGCCTCTGCACTGTTGTCCCTCTTTGGAATGCACCAGGTTATCTGTGTGGCTCTCTCCCTTGGGAATACCTCCCAGACCAGCCTATCTCACAGCTCTGTCCCCCACGATTCTCTTAACCTGCTTGTATTTTTCTTATTTAGCAATACCTAACTGGCATTTCTTATACCCTCTTGGCCTCCCCATGCCGTACCGTAAGGTCTGTAAGAGCGGGGACTTCAATTTTGTACATTGCTTATACCCTCAATGCCTAGAGTGGTACCTGACAACTGTTCAGTAAAATGACTGAATCTTCACACTATGCTCAGGGAGCACGAAGCAGGGTTCTTAGCTCTCCTGGAAGAGGTGGTACTTCCTAGAAAATGATTGAGTCAACTTGGTGAAGGTGAGGGGAGAATATTCCAGACAGAAGGGAATACAGGGGAAGTAAAGGCACAGTGGGAGGAAATAACTCCTTATGTGTAGTGAACTGCAGCAGTTTGATAGGAGTTCATGAAAAGTAGTAAGCAGGAAGGAAGTAGTGGCAGATAGTGCTGCCTGGGAAGGTGGGGCCAGGGCAGGCCTTTAGAGACCTGGTATGCTCTGCCAGGAGATGAGGACTTTTTCTCGTCTGCAGTGGGAAATCACTGAAAGGTTTCAAGTGGGGAGATTCCTAGGGCAGATTTTGGGAGAAGCTGAGAGAGCCCTAGTTCATAACTGACACTTTGGTAAGGGAAGTATGCATTGCAGGCTGCCGATGTCCTTTGACAAGAGATACACGTTAGGACTGAATTTCACTATGGAATTTGAAATAGTCCTTAAAAAACACACTGTGAAGTTCTCCTTGTTTTCTGGTATTTATGACCCCGATTTCTCTAGGGGTAGAAGAGTATCATTTTTAGAGAGAAAGAAACCTCCACGTTTATGAATGTACAAATCTATCGTTTTTATCATTTTTAGAGAGAAACCTCCGCGTTTATGAATCTGTACAAATCTGTCATTTTTACCTTGCCATTTATCAAATGTCTGTCCACACTGCCTATGCTTATCAGTTTCCTTTATGTTGTGTTTGCTTTATCTCTTAATTTCCTCTGAGAGAGTGAATTTAAATTGCTTATTTAGTACTGAACTAATACCAGTCTTCCTCTGTTAAGTTTGAAAGAGATTCAAAAAGAAAAACCATGTGACTTTTGTCTTAGAAATCAACGTATCATGTATCTTTGGGGATTCAGCTGTTTCTTTTTTTTTTTTCTTTTTTTTTTTTTTTTAAGTTTTTATTTTAATCGCCTGGTGCTCCTCACTGGTTCATCACTATACTCCTTAATCCCCATCACCTAGTTCACCCATCCTGCCACCCACCTCCCCTCTGGTAACCATCAGATTGTTCTCTATAATTAAGAGTCTGTTTCAGGGGGCGCCTGGGTGGTGCAGTCATTAAGCGTCTGCCTTCGGCTCAGGGCGTGATCCCGGCATTCTGGGATCGAGTCCCACATCGGGCTCCTCCGCTGGGAGCCTGCTTCTTCCTCTCCCACTCCCCTGCTGTGTTCCCTCTCTCACTGGCTATCTCTCTGTCAAATAAATAAATAAAATCTTAAAAAAAAAAAAAAAAAAAAGAGTCTGTTTCGGGACACCTGGGTGACCAGTGAGTTACGTGTCTCCCTTTGGCTCAGGCCCTGGGATCGAGCCCCGTGTCTGGCTCCCTACTCAGCAGGGGGTCTGCTTCTGCTCCTCCCTCTGCTCGTGCTTGAGCTCTCTCTCTCTCTCTCTCAAGTGAATAAATAAAATCTTTAAAAAAATCTTGGTTTGTCTATCTCTCTCTTTCTTTTTTCCCCTTTGCTCTTTGTTTTGTTTCTTAACTTCCACATATGAGTGAAATCATATATTTGTCTTCCTCTGACTGACTTATTTCACTGAGCACTATACTCTCTAGCTCCATCCATGTTGTTGCAAATGGCAAGATTTAATTCTTTTTTTATGGCTGAATAATCATGTATATAAAAATATCTCACATCTTCTTTATCCATTCATCAGTCAGTGGACACTTGGGCTACTTCCTTATCTTGACTATTGTAAACAATGCTGCTATAGGCATAGGGGTACATGTATCCCTTTGAATTAGTATTTTTGTATTCTTTGGGTAAGTACCTAGTAGTGTGATTGCTGGATCTTAGGGTAGTTCTATTTTTAACTTTTTGAGTCATGTCCATATGTTTTCCAGAGTAGCTGCACCGGTTTGCATTCCCACCAACAGTGCACAAGGATTCCTTTTTCTCCACATCCTCGTCAACACCTGTTGTTTCTTGTGTTTTTGGTTTTAGCTGTTCTGACAGGTGTGAGGTGACATCTCACTGTAGTTTTGATTTGTATTTCCCTGATGATGAGTGATGATGAGCATCGTTTCCTGTGTCTGTTGGCCACCTGGATGTCTTCTTTGGAAAAATGTCTATTCATGTCTTCTGGCCATTTTTTAATTGGATTATTTGCTCTTTGGGTGTTGCATTTTGTAAGTTCTTTATATATTTTGGGTACTAACTTTTTATCGGATATGTCATTTGCAAGTATCTTCTCCCATTCCCTGGGTTGCCTTGTAGTTTTGTTGACTGTTTCCTTCGTTGTGCAGAAGCTTTTTATTTTGATGTAGTCCCAATAGTTTATTTTAGCTTTTGTTTCCCTTGCCTCAGGGGACCAATCCATGGCCGATGTCAGAGACATTACTGCCTGTGCTCTCTTCTAAGAATTTTATGGTTTCATATCTACATTTACATCTTTAATCTATTTTGAATTTATTTTTGTGTGTGGCACAAGAAAGTGGTCCAGTTTCATTCTTTTGCATGTAGCTGTTCAGTTTTACCAACACCACTTGTGGAAGATGTTTCTTTTTGTTTTTGATGGTAGTGGGGAGGAAGTAAATTCACAGGTTTGGGGTGTCTCTCTTTTTCAGACTTTAAAATTTTGTTTTTCGTAAAGACTTAGAAGAGGCATAGCTCCAGTGAACAATTATTGGCTGGGAGGAAACGTTGTTGTCAGAGACGGAGTGGCAAATCCAGAAAACAGTTTTCTTAAAAGGTTTTGCTTTACTTTTACTCTCTTTTGGTACCTCACTTCCTGTTTGTCCTAAGGAGTCCCTAAACTATGCCCTGGGAAATCCTTATTTATGAAGTCAAGGATTATATTAGGCATTCCTCGAATGCTTATTGGGTTGTCATTAGTGGTAGGCTTTTTAAAATACGGAGAGTATGTTTTTTCCTCCTTAAGGCTAATGGTGCTTCTAAATACTGCTGATTGTATCTTCACGTTATTGTGAGAGCAGGGCAGCAGCTTGTATTCAGACACCACCTCAATGAAGGCTGACTTTGTCTTGGATGCTGGAGAAATCCTAGTGTACTGTGTCTGTTACCTCATATTCCTTCCAGACAGAGGACCTGCTGTTGTGAAGGAACATTCCTACATTGGACATGAGTCTCCTGGGGTTCTCCATATTGCCAGGCTCCATCATCCTCTGACAAGGGCCGTGACACAGCACTCCTCACATTTAGCTTCCAGTCTCCTGAGAAACAAAAGGGGCTTTCTCCGTGGCGCACCTTAGAGAGCCCCTGAAATGTTAGCTTTCCCTGTCGCTTACAACCTTTGTCATTCCAATTACCTTGGACTTTATTTTGACTTCTTGCCACTTTCCCAGCCCAGCAGAAGAGAGGCTACCTTCCTAATCTTGATTGGAGTTATATATGAGAATTTGCATATACCTGCAAAGGAAAGAAAGAATAAGAACCATCCCTCCCACCTCATGGTCTTGGGGGAGATTATCTTTGTTGTCTCAACTTTGGTTTTGACCAGGATGGGGCCAGTTTTACCTTTTTTGTTTTTGTTTGCTTTTTAGGATTAAAAAAATACTGAGAATAGTAAAAATAAATACTCATGTTTACATTATTCAGAACTGGTGGTGACTAATATTTTACTATTTAGTTCAAGTTTATTTTTTAATTAAAAGAAAGAGTATTACAAATAAAATTGGAGTCATTTTTTTGCCCCTGTGTTCAGTCGTATTTATGCCAAGAAGTAACTCCGGGCAAGAATATGATGTGTATCCATGGTGTCTACTTACTATATTCTATATATCCATTAAAATATAAAGTGGGATTTTATAATTCTTTGTCAATATGTATTGCAGTTTCTTCTCTCAGTCTGTACCTGATTTTCAGTCTGATTTTTCACTTTGTGTTTTGTTGAAAAGAAGTTTCAAAATTCTAATATTAAATGTATCAATCCTTTACTCTATGGTTTATTCTCATTCCATCTTATTTAACAAAATCTTTTCCTTTCCAAAGATCACTTAAGATAATCTCCTGGATTTTCTTCCAATTGTGTCTTTACATTTGTGTCTTTGATCTGCCTGGAATCTATCTTTGTGTATCGTGTCAAATAGAGATGTAAGGGTTTGGTTTTTCCCCCCATATGGATAATTGATATTCACCACTGATCTTTAATACCACCTCTGTCATATGTCTTGTTTTTTATATGCATGTGTGGTTCTGCCTCCACCCTGTTCTGTTCCATTGGTGTATGTGTCCATTCCTATAACGTCACAAAATCGTGAAATCACATGGCTAAATTGTAGTGAGTCTGAATTCCCAGTAAGGGTAAGTTTCCATACCTAATTGTTTTTCAGGTTACCTTAGAGATTGTAGCCCTTCCTCCCTGTGAATTTTAGAGTAGACTTTTCAAGAACCACAATAGTCCTGCTGTAATTTGAATTTTGATTGCATTGAATTTACTGACTAATTTGGGAGAATTGACAGCTTGATGCTATTTTGTCTTCTTATCTGTGAACATAGGGTATCTTCCCATTTAATTCAAAGCATCTTTTATGTCCTTCAGCAGTGTTTCTAACTGTCTCTCAAAGGCCTTGCACATATTTGTTAAATTTTGTTTCTAGGCATCTTATGCATTTTGTTGCTATTTTAAATGAAATCATTTTTTCTGTCACTGCTTTCTAATTGCTTCTTGTTGGTGTATAAGAATGCTATGTATTTTTGCATGTTACTCACATATCCATCAGTCTCGCCCGTGTATGAAGTAGTTAATCTTTACTCTCTTGGGTTTCTATGTAGGCAGTCCTCCAATATAATATTACAAATGAACAGTAAAAGAGGTCGTCTTTATCTTGTTTCTCACTTTAAACGGACTACTTCCAAAGTTTCAGTTTGAAGTATTTTGGTATGAAATATGACTTTGCTCTTGTTTTTTCACAGTTGTCTTTCATATCAGGTTAAGGTAGTTACTACCTCCGTTTTTCTAAGAGTTTCTTTTAATATAAATGAGTATTGATTGCTTATAGAATGCTCTTTCTATACTGAGATGAACATGTTTTGATATGAGAATCTGAATTTGAGGCATACACTTTTCAGGTAGTGAACCATCTTTGCATTGCTGGAATATTCAACTTGGTTGTAAAATATTAAGTGTTCTTTTTTCAACACTGCAGAATTTAGTTTTATGATGTTATTTGGTATGTTTTCATCTATTTTCATATTTAGATGAAACAGTATTTCATATTGATTTGTAATTTACTTTTCTACTGTTCCTTTCTGGTTTTGTTATTGAAGGTTAATTAGCTCCATAAAATTAAATGGATTGGTAATTTTATATTTTTCTATTAAAGTAACTGTTTCATTTAGCTTTAAAATTTCACATTCATTCATAATATTCTTATGATTTGAGGGTAGCTGTATAAGTTTTTCAATTATTTTATCATATTTAATTCTCATTTGGACTAGGTAATCCTTCCACATGGAACCCAATTGAAAATTTTTGAAATGGTGTAGACCATAAATCAAGTCTTCTTCCCACTTTTATCCTTAGCAGCTATTCAGATATTTGGTCCCTAGGCAACTACTGATACTATTTTCCTATTATAGTGACCATTGCTATTCAGTGCATAATTTTTGTGCATGGTCACAAAACAATATCCATCTTGCTTTTTTCACTTAACAGATGTTTAATAACATTCTACAGTGGCCTCATTATAAATTTGCTCTCATATCTCTGTATCTTTCTATATATATCTCCCCTTTCTCTCTCTCTCTCTCTAAATATATATTATATATATACATATATATATTTGATCTTTTTAATCAAAGAAAAGTGCTATATCAATAGTCATCTCCTTTTTCATTCCTAATAATGTTTATTTCTGCATTTCTCTCTCTTTTTGATTAGTTCTGCTAAATGATTATTTTTTTAGTAGTATCCTTTGTTTAACATCAGAGTTATTGAGGTATAATTGACAAAGAGTAAGTTTTACCAATTTTAAATGTACATTTGTGAGTTTTGACAAAACTACAATTATGTAACTACTGCCACAATCAGAATATGCAGCAATTCTATCACCCAAAAAACTCTTTCCCTGACTCCATCGTCTGGCAACCACTGATCTATTTTCTACCCTATCGCTTTCACTTTTCCAGAATGTCATATAAATGGAATCGTATAGTATGTTGCATTTTCTTTCAACTGAAAATTTTATTGAGATAATTATAGATTTACATGCAGTTGTAAGAAATAGTACAGCCAGATCCCATGTACCCTTTACCCACTTTCCCCCAGTAGTAAAATTTTGCAGCACTCTAGTACAGTATTATAACCAGGATCTTATTCAGATTTCCCCAGTTTTACCTGTACACATGTGTGTGTGTGTGTGTGTCTGTGTGTATGTTAGTTCTCTACATTTTATTGCATATGTAGGTTTACCTATCCACTACCGTTGTCAAGATAGTGAACAGTTCCATCACCTAGGATCTCTCAGATTGCCCTTTATAACCACACTCAGCTCCCTGCCAGCTCCCCTACTCCCATCTCTATCCCCTAACAACCATTCATCTTATCATCATTTATAAAATTTTGCCATCTCAAAAATGTTACATAAATGGAATCATGTAGTATATAACCTTTTGGGATTGGTTTTTTTTTTTTTCCTCCACTTAGCATAATTCCCTGGAGATTCACCTAAATTGTTGTACGTATCAGTAGTTTGTGCCTCTTTATTGCTCAGTAGTATCCTGCATTATGTACATACCACAGTTTATTTAACCATTCGCTTGCTGAAGAACATCTGGATCGATTCCAGTTTGGGGTTATTACAAATGACTTAAATATGAATATTGTTGCATAGGTTTGTGAACATAGGTTTTCATTCCTCTGGGATAAATGCCCAGTACAATTGCTGAGCAGTAGGGTGATTGCATATTTAATTTTATAAGAAACTACTATACTGTTTTCTAAAATGGCTGTACCATTTTACATTCCCACCAGCAATAAATGGGTGATCAAGTTTCTCTGCAGCATTCTCTTGCTAGCATTTGGTGTATTTTTATATTTTAGCCATTCTGACAGGTTTATAATATCTCATGATTTTAATTTTCATTTCCCTGATGGTTAAAGATCTTAAATATCTTTTCATGTGCTTATTTGGATCCGTAGAACCTCCAGTGAAATATCTGTATGGTTTTTGCCCATTTTTTTATTGGATTGTTTCCTTACTGTTGAGTCTGAGAGCTCTTTATATATTCTAGATACGAGTTCTTTGTTGGATATGTGCTTTGTAAATATTTTCTGTTAGTATGTAGCTTGTCTTTTTGGTCTTTTCACATGAGCTTTTATAGCACAAAAATTTTTAGTTTTGATGAGTTTGCCAATTTTTCCTTTTATAAATTGTGCTTTTAGAGTCAAGTACTCTTTGCCTAGGCATAGATATTGAAGAATTTTCTTGTTTTTTTTTTCCCTAAAAGTTTTATAGTTTTACATTGTACATTTAAATGTATAATCCATTTAGAATTAATTTTTGTGCAAGATGAAAAGTTGAAGCTGAAGTTCATTTTTTTGACCTTTGGTTGTCTAGTTTTCCAGCACTATTTGTTGAAAAGCCTGTCTTGCCCCCATTGCATTGCTTTGCAACTTTTAACAAAAATTGGGAGAGTATATTAGTGTGGGTATATATCTGGGTTTTTTATTCTGTTCCGCTGATTTATGTGTCTATTGTTCCACAAGTACCACACTGTCTTGTAGCTGTAAGCTTTCATATCCTGTAGGATGAATCTTCCCACTTTATTCTTCAAGAATATTTTCATCATTCGAGGACCTTTGCCTTTCTATATAAATTTTAGATTAAGTTTGTCTACAAAAAAATCTTGATGAGATTTTGATAGGAATTTTATTAAAACTATAGATCAGTTTGGGGAAGATTGAGATATTTACATATTGGATCTTCCAATGCATGAACACAGTATGTCTCTTCATTTATTTAGGACTTTTTAATTTCTCCCATTGGCATTTTGTATTTTTCAACATACAAGTCTTAGAAATCTTTTGTTAGATTTACACCTGAGTATTTCATGTCATTTGCAAATACAAAAAAATTTATTTATGCTTTTCCAATCTGTATGACCTTTTTCTTTTTCTTGCCTTATTGCAGTGGCTAGAACTTCCAGTACTGTGTTGCATACGAGTGGTAAGAGTGGACATCCTTGCTTTCCTCCCAATCTTAGGGAAAAGCATTCAGCCTTTTACCACTAAGTATAATGTTAGCTATGGATTTTTCATAGATGCTCTTTATCAAGTTGAAGTAGTTCCCCCTCTATTTTTAACATGCTGAGAGTTTTTATCATAAATGGATATCAGATATTTTTCAAATGCTTTTTCTGTGTCAATTGATGTGATTTCTCTTTGTCAGCTTATTGATATGGGAGCTATATTGATTGATTTTGAAATGTTGAACTGACATTACATATGTAGAATAAATTCCTCTTTATCATAGTTTATGTTTCTTTTTATACATTGTTAGATGTGGTTTGCTAATATTTTGTTGAGGATTTTTGTGTTTAAGGTCATGAGAGATATTAGTATGTAGTAGCTTCCTAAAGTGAGTTGGTAAGTGTTCCCTCCTCTTTTGTTTTCTGGAAAAGATTGTGTACAATTGGTGTTATTATTTTTTTTTGATCATTTAAAAAATTCTTTTAAATTTTCATTGTAGTAAAATACATGTCACAAAATTTACCATCTTAGCCATTTTTTAAAATTGTGGTGAAATGTACATAACATAAAATTAACTATCTTAACCATTTTAATGTGCACAGTTTGGTAGGGTTAAATACATTTAAATTGTTGTACAGCAAATCTCCAGAACATTTTTCATTCGGTAAAACTGAAACTCCATACTCATTAAACATTACCTCCGCATTACTCCCTACCACCCCTTGCAATCACCTGGCAATTATTGTTCTACTTTCTGTCTCTATGGATTTGACTACTCTAAAGACCTTATGTAAATGAAATCATACAGTATTTGGTTTTTTGTGTGTGTCTGACTTAATTTCACTCAGCATAATGTTGTAGCATGTGACAGAATTTCCTTTTTTTTAAAGGTTGAATATTTTATTGTATGTATAGACCACGTTTTATTTAACCATTCGTTCATCTCTAGACATTTGGGTTGCTTCCACTTCATGGCTATTATGAATAATTCTGCTTTGAACATGGGTGTGTCGATATCTCTTCAAGACCCAGCTTTTCAATTCTTTGGATCCCAGAAATGGGATTGCTGGATCCTATGGTAATTCTCTTTTTAATTTTTGAAGAACCACCATACTGTTTATGTCCATAGTGCTTGTATCATTTTACAGTCACACCAACAGTGCATAACAGTTCCAACTTCTCCACCAGCCAACACTTATTATTTTGTGTATGTGTGTGAGTTTTTTTCTTTTTTTGATGTAATCATCCTAATGGTCTGAGGTGGTATTTCGTTGTTGATTTGTATTTCTTTGATTATTAGCAGTGATGAACATCTATTCATATGCTCATTGGCCATTTGTGTGCCATCTTTGGAAAAATATCTATCCAAGTCCTTCGCTATTTTTAAATCAGTTTTTAAAAAATTTTTTTGTTACAGAGCCGAAGGGATTCTTTATATTATTTGCACATTAACTTCTTATCAGATATATGATTTGCAAATATTTTCTCCCAATATTATGTAGATTGGCTTTTGCTCTGATCATCATATCCTTTGATGGGCACAAATTTTTAAGTTTGACGTAGCCTCATTTGTCTATTTTTGTTTTTGTTGCATGTGCTTTTGGTGCAATATCCAAGAAATCATTGCCAAATCCAATGTCAATGAAACTTTTCCGCTATGTTTTCTTCTAGCAATTTTATAGTTTTGGGTTGTACATTTAGGTCTTTAATGCATTTTGACTTAATTTTTGTATAGGGTTAAAATAAGGGTCCACGTTCACTTTTTTGCATGTGAATATTCAATTTTCCCAGCACTGTTAAAGAAACTGTCCTTTTTCTATTGAGTGGTCTTGGCACCCTTATTGAAGATCATTTGACCATGTACATGTGGTTTTATTTCTGGCCTGTTTATTCTGTTGCATTGGTCTATATGTCCTAATACCAGTACCAAACTGTTTTGATTACTATAGTTTTATAATATGTTTTGAAGTAAGGGAGTGTGAGTTCCTCCAACTTTGTTCTTACTTTTTGAAATTATTTTGGCTATTCAGGGTCCTTTGATATTCCATATGAATTTGAAGATTATTTTTTCTTTTTCTGCAAAAAAAATTGCTGTTGAAATTTTGACAAGGATTGCATTGAATCTATTACTTTGAGTAGTATAACTTCTTAATAATATTAAGCATTTTAATCCATGAACATGGAATGTTTTTTCATTTATTTGTCTTTAATTTCTTTAAGCAATGTTTTGTAGTTTTCAGTGGTGTTTTCCTTTTTTAAAAAATGCCATTTTGATTTCCACTATCTTTATTATTTCCTTCCTTTTGCTTGATTTCCTCTTCTTTTTCTGGTTTTTGAGTATGAATGTAGATTATTGATTTGAGATCTTTCCTAATAAACATGTAGTGCTGTAAATTTCATTCATAGCACTATTGGCATCCCACATGTTTTGATATGTTACATTTTAATTTTCATTCAGTTCTTTGTTCTTAAAAAATTATTTCATTTTAGTCTTCCTCTTTGACCTATGGATTGTTTAGAAGTTTAATTTCCAAGTATTTAGGAATTTTCCTAAATTGTTATCTTTCTGTTATTGATTTCTACTTTGGTTGCATATGGTCAGAGAACATACTCTGGGTAATAGCAATTCTTTTAAATTTGTTAAAGTTAATTTTATGGCCTATCTTGGTAATTATTTCATGTACTTCAAAAAATGTGTATTCTGCTGTTGTTGGGTTTAGAATTCTATGTATGTCAATTAGATACTCTTGATGGATTGTTTTGTGCAAATCTTCCCTATTCTTGCTGATTTTCTAATAGTTCTATCATTTCCGAAAAAAGATGTAGGCAGACTTTTGTAGTATACTTCTTTTTTCTTTTTTTTAAGTAGGCTCCAAACCCAGCATGGGGCCTGAACTCATGACCCTGAACTCTGACATTAAGAGCCACATGCTCTACTGACTGAGCCAGCCAGGCACCCCAGTAGTATTCTTTTATATAGATATAACATAGTTTAGCCATTCATCAACTGAAGTACATTTGAAGTGTTTTTTTGCTTTTTGGTTTTTTTTACAATTTATTAAGAAAGCTGTGATAAACAGTCACAGGTTTCTGTGTGAATATTAGTTCTTAATTCTCTTGGGTAAATACCAAGAACTGGAATTGCTGAGTCACATGGAAAGTGTATGCTTAACCTGCCAAGCTGTTTTCCAAAGTGGTACACCATTTTGCTTTCCCCCCAGCGACATGTGAAAGTTCCTGTTGCTCCACATCCTCGTCACTACTTGGTATTTTCAGTTTTTGTTTCTGTTTTGTTTTTGTTCTGTTTTTTGTTTGTTTTGTTTCATTTCTTTAATTTTAGCCTTTCTAATAGATGTGTAGTGATATCTCATTGTGGTTTTAATTTGGATTTCCCTAATGACTAAGAATGTTGAACATATTCTTATGAGATTTTTTTGCCATCCAAATTCCTTCTTTGGTGAAATGTTTGTTAAAATCTTTTGCCCATTTTTGTAGTAGGCTCTTTTCTTATTATTGGCTTTTGAAAAGTTCTTTATATACTCCAGATATATATTCCTTACCAGATATGTGTTTTGTAAATTTTTCTCTCAGTCTGGCTTGTCATTTTCATTCTTTCAACAGTTTCTCTCAAAAGCAGAAGTTTTAAATTTTGATGACATTGAACTCACTGGTTTTTTTCCTTTATGGATCATGCTTTTAGGGTGATATCTAGGAAATTTTTGACTAACCCAAGATCACAGAGATTTTCATTTATGTTTTCTAGGCATTTTATAGTTTTAAGTTTTCCATTTAAGCTTTTGATTCGAGTTAATTTTTGTATATAGTGTAGTGTATGAGTTTGTATGTTTTGTTTTAACTATGGCATATGAGGGCCAATTGTTCTAGCAGTATTTATTGATGAGACTATCCTTTCTTGAATTGATTTTACACTTTTGTTGAAAATCAGTTAACGATTTAGGTAGACTATGTCTAGATTCTGTGTTCTTTTCCATTGATCGATGTGTCTGTCCTTTTTGTCATTATCACATTGTCTTGATTCCTGTCGCTTTATACTAAGTCTTGAAATTCAGGTTGTGTAGGTCCTCCAACTTTGATCTTCTTTTCAAAGTTATTTTGGCCATTTTAGTTCCTTTGCCTTTTAATATAAATATTAAGGTAAGCTTATTGAATTATAGAAAACAAATTCTACTGGGATTTTGATTGTTGTGTGGAATCTGCAGGATGATTTGAATAGGACTGACATCTTACTAATATTGAGTCTTCTGTTCATGAACCAGTATATCTCTCCATTTATTTCTTATTTGATTTCTTTCAGACATTGGTGTTTTGTATTTTTCCACATATCCTACTCATATTTTGCTACATTTATACTTAAGGATTTCATGTATCTTAGTCCTGTTATAAATAGTACTTTTTTTATTTCGATTTTTGATTATTCATTGCTAGATGTAGAAATACATGGGATTTTTGTATATTGAACTTGTATTCTGCAACCTTGCTAGTAAACTTACTAGTTCGAGTAGTTCTTTTGTAAATTTATTGAAAACAGTCATGTTGTCTGTGAGGCACAGTGTATATTTTCTTTTCCAATCCATATGACTTTTTAAAATTTTATTTTTTTCCTTCCTTGTTCTTTTTCTGCATCTGTTGAAAATGTATGCAGTTTTTCTCAGTCAGTGTGTCAATATGGTGAATTATATTAGCTGATTTTTTTTAATGTTTAAACAGCCTTAAATTTCCAGGATACATTTCACTTAGTTATAATGTATTCTCTTCTTTATACATTGGTGGATTTCATTTGCTAATATTTTGTTGATGATTTCTGCATCTGTTCATGAGGGATATTGATTTGTAATTTTCTTTTTTTGCAATGTCTTTCTCATTTTAATATTGGGATAGCACTGGCTTCATAAAATGAGTTTGTGAGTTTTTGCTCCTCTTTTATAAAAAAGTTTGTGTAGTGTTAATATTCTTTCTTAAATATTTTATAGAATTTTGTCAGCGAAGCCATCTGTACCTCATGTTTTCTTTGCTGCAAGTTTTAACTATGATTAAATTTATTTAATTATATAATGATTCAAGTTATCTGTTCCTTTTTTTTTTTTTAAGCTTTTATTTATTTATTTGACAGAGATAGAGACAGCCAGCAAGAGAGGGAACACAAGCAGGGGGAGTGGGAGAGGAAGAAGCAGGCTCATAGCGGAGGAGCCTGATATGGGGCTCGATCCCCGAACGC
>NW_024424008.1:46876404-47036758 GCF_017311325.1 Ursus maritimus | reverse complement strand
TTTTTTTTTTTAAAGATTTTATTTATTTATGTGACAGAGAGACAGCCAGCGAGAGAGGGAACACAGCAGGGGGAGTGGGAGAGGAAGAAGCAGGCTCATAGCGGAAGAGCCTGATGTGGGACTCGATCCCGGTACGCCGGGATCACGCCCTGAGCCAAAGTCAGCCGCTTTAACGACTGCGCTACCCAGGCGCCCCTATCTGTTCCTTTTGAATGAGTTTGGTAGTTTGTGTCTTTGCAGGAATTCATCCATTTCATCTTAGTTATTGAATTTATGGGCATAAAGTTGTTCGCAATATTCACTTCTCTTAAACCTTCAATATCTATAGGGTCTGTAGTGATATCCCTTTGTTCAGTTCTGATATTGGTATCTTCTTTCCTTGATCGGTTTGGCTAGAGATTTATCCGATTTGCTCACCTTAAGATCCAGATTTGGGGGGCACCTAGGTGGCTCAGTCACTTAAGCATCCAACTCTTGATTTCAGCTCAGGTCATGATCTCAAGGTCACGAGATCAAGCCTGCATCAGGCACCATGTGGAATCTGCTGAGGATTCTCTCTCTCCTTCTCCCTCTGCTCCTTCCCCCTGTTTGTGTGCACTCTCTCTCTCTAAATAAGTACTTAATTTTTTTTTTTTAATTCAGATTTGGGTTTCATTGGTTTTCTATTTTTTTTTTCCTGAATCCTGTTTCATTTCTGCTCATATCTTTACTAGTTCTTGTCTTGCTTTGGGTTAAATTTGATCATCTTTTTCTAGCTTTTTAAGGTAGAAGCTTAGATCATTGATTTCTTTTTTCTTTCTCTTATAAACATTTAATTATATAAATTTGCTTCTGAGCACCACATTAGTTATATTCTATACTTTTTGTATACTGTATTTTCATTTTCATTGACTTCAGAATCATTTTCTAATTTCCCTTGTGACTTTCTCTTTGACCTATTAAAGGTTATTTACAAGTGTGTTGTGCATTTTCCAAATACTCAGGGTTTTTCCAGCTATCTTTCTGTTAATGATTTCTAGTTTAATTTCATCATAGTAAGATAACATACTTGTATTATTTTAATTCTTTTAAACCTAGTGAGGTATGTTTTGGGCCTAGAATATGGTCTGTTTTGGTCAATACTCCATACTGACTAGAAAAAAAAAATGTGTGTTCTAATGTTGTTGAGAAGGGTGTTCTATAAATGTCAGGTCAAGTTTTTAGGAGTATTCACATGTTTTATATTGTTAACAGTATTCTGTCTGCTTATTCTATCAATTATTGAGAAAGGTCTCCAGCTGTAATTATGGATTTATTTTTACTTTCAGCTCTATCAGTTTTTGCTTCATTATCTTGAAGCTGTGTTGTTAGGCACATACACACATCCTGTTTGAATTTACCTCTCCCTATCTAATGGCTTTGCATTTGTTTCTAACTAGCTCCCCAGACTCCTGTCACACAGTAATTGCAGTTAGTACATATCTAGCCACCTAGGCAGCAGGTGGTTTAATGCAATTCCTGGTGGCAGAGCTATCTTTTTCCTTCTTCTGTCTAGATTCTTTGCTCTAAAGAGGTAGCCCTAGGCAGTGGATCTGCAGCAGTTTTTTGCATTCATATTTTATGTCCAGCCTCACATCCCTCCAACCCTACCCCTGCTTCATGCAGTGAAACAAACTCTCTCCCATGGAGCACTTTTAATCTCCTTTGTCTAACAGGACTTTAGCTCCTGACTCCCATTGCCTGCTTTGGATTTGGAGTCCAGTGGTTCTGTGGTTAGTTGTATGCTTTGTATTTCTTTTCTGTGTCTGGTCTGTAGAAATGTCTATTATTTTTGAGCCTGTGCTATGTCTTCTTCGGATTCAACCTTTCATATTTTATCCATTTTACTCTATGTTTGGAGCAGAGGTGTATTAAAATGTGAATTTATGGAGTCATTTTGATCAAAGTCCTAATCATACTGATAAATATAGATCAAAATAATTCTTTTAACTGCTGTATGGTATTCTGTTATATGAATCAGCCACATTCTGTTTATCCATTCACTAGGTAATTTTGACAGCACTTGAGTTTAAAAAATAGTGAGTTAAAACAAATTCTATGACTTAAACCTTGATGAAATACTATATGAAAAGTACTAAGTTCAGTTCAAGATACTTTGCTATGTATGAAACGTGAGAATAAATATTCCTGGAGGTAGGTGAAACACAGAAGCTTGAAGAAGACGAGTGGGAAAACATCTATGGCTTAAGCTAAGTAAGAGAATGAGATCTATGATGGAAGATCATAAAGAGAAAAGGGAGGAGAATTCAGGAAGGAATCTTGAGAACTACCCAAGTATAGATGGTCAGAAGAGGAATGAGAACCCATAAAGAGAGATTGAAAGGGGCATTTAAAATGCAGAAAGAAGAAGAGAATTTCTGGAACAGTATTCATTACTCTAGCAAACCACTGAAGTGATGAGAACCAAGACAGAATGATGGTATGAGAGCAAGATCTGAGTTCTACCTTCCACCTTCTATTCACCAGCTACTAGACTTTGGGTTAACAAACTGGCCCAAGTTACTATTATCTGTAAAATATGTAATAGATGGTCTCTAAAGTCCTTTCTATGTCTAGAACGTGATGTTTATGTGTTTTAATAAGTAGTATATTGGTGACCTTGAGAAAACTGTTTCAGTAGTGTGTGAAAGCCCCGTTGTAGAATGTTAAGGAAATTTCTTTGATATGCTGTGATATGATACCATATCGAAATGAGAGGAAGCATACCATAGCAAGAGAGATTAAACAACAGCAATCAGGTGCTTGGAAAATAGTTTGAATCCTTCATAATACCTTGGGAAACAAAGTAAACTAAATGAATGTTTTTTTTCTAGTTATACCTAGGTGATTTGGTTCAACCAAAACAAATGAACCATCAGAGATTTTTCCTTTGTCACATTCCTTAAAGAGAGAGACGTATGTATTAGGGATTTATTTTGGAGTAAGATAGTCTTATTTAAAATAAAGACTCCAGGGGCGCCTGGGTGGCACAGCGGTTAAGCGCCTGCCTTCGGCTCAGGGCGTGATCCCGGCGTTCCGGGATCGAGTCCCACATCAGGCTCCTCCGCTATGAGCCTGCTTCTTCCTCTCCCACTCCCCCTGCTTGTGTTCCCTCTCTCGCTGGCTGTCTCTCTCTCTGTCAAATAAATAAATAAAATCTTTAAAAAAAAAAAAAAAAAAAAAAAAAAAATCTTTAAAAAAAAAAAAAAAAAAAAAAATATAAAGACTCCAGTTGGTTCAATATGGGTCTGCATTTGAGGAACAATAGATGAACAGAATTGTTAGCTTAAGACTACTACACAAACCACCTTTGAGTATAACTCTAGGCAGTCATAAGGGCCAGATACTTATTATTCCATTGTGGCTTAGGCACCTGCATAAAATGTAAATCTCATCACTTTTCTCTAGGATGTTCCTTGAGGTTGTAGCTATACCTTTTATGGAAATGGAAACATGAAATCCAAATGCGGAAGCTTTCTGCTGCCTAAAAGCCTGGTCTAAGCTCACTTTAGTTCTCCAGCTTCCTAAATATTATGTAAAATATTTACTGTTTGTATTATTTAGTTTACAAGGCTACTCAGAGCTAAGAATCAGTTAACCTTCTGTCTCCATCCATCTTTGCGTTTTAGGTTTTATTCTAAATTTGCCCTCAGACTAAGATCTGTGGTAGGAAACTGCAGTCTAAGTAGTGTGTCAAGTCTTCATTTATTCGAGAGTCATAGACCTGTGACTGAATTGTCATTGAGGAAATGCTCTCAGGTATCTTAGGAATCAAGAATGAAAATGGGCTATAGGAAGCAGGGGCGTACCTCTCCCAGTCTGACTGTCGTGCTACTGAAATCTGCGCGTGTGTCACATTAGGCAGGTGTGCCACGGCCCAGGAGCGCCTCGTGTGTGAAGGCCTGCCTATGTGCCCTGGAAGTGGAGCTCCTCTCGCTCCACTAAGGTTGGCTCCATTCCCCATTCCCCTCTTTGTCAGTGCCACCTTCAGCCCCACTTTACCGGCAGCCTGTTTTCTAACTGCTCGTGATTCAAACCCTTAAAATTGGAAGAAGCTGTTATCTCAGTAGGTGTTTTTATTTAATAGGAAGAAAGAAAAAAAGCACAATGCCAGTTTTCCTGTGGTAGTGTCTTCACAAGGTTGCACCTCGTGTTTGGTTTCCGTTTATCATTCTCAGTTGCTCATGTGGTCATGTTGGTCTTTATGCCATGTGTAGTAAATTTTATTTCTCTTGTGACTGGTCATTTTCTGTTGGAAGGTCATGGTGGAATGGTGTTTAATATTCTCAATCAATACTTCTGTTCTCAATCAGATAGAAGTACTGATTGAGAATATTAATATAAATCAAGATTATTCGTTTTAAAGAATACTTAGTCATCAGAAACCATTTACCTCTCAAGACTATAGCTTTGGGGCTGATAATAAAAGCTCAGATAATACCAACTTTGCAGCTATAGTTCAGTTTGGATGGACTGTTGAATAATGAATAAAATAGCTAAACTGGAAGACTAGGAAGAAATTGGTTTCTGAAATTTACTGGGCATTTTGTAGAATCATGATTTCTTAGATAATACAAAATAAGAAAATGGGGATTAAACATATTATCTTTAAATCGTACTTTCATACTTTCTAGGGGCCCATGGGCGGCTCAGTCAGTTAAATGTCCAGCTCTTGATTTCGGCTCAGGTTATGATCTTGGGGTCATGAGATCAAGTCCCCTGTCAGGCTCCACACTGGACCGTGTAACCTACTTAAGATTCTCTCTCTCCCTGGCCCTCTGCCCCTCCCCACCCTCTAAAAAAAAAAGTCCTAACTTTTACTTATGTAACTTCTAAGGGAGCATATTTAGTGTGTGTAGTGATATACAACTCCGATATTTTCCTTCATTTTTGTAGAATAAAGAATGAATATTTGTTCTAGCCCATATCAAAACTTTTATCCATACGGAAGTCTATTGACTTTACCTGCAAATTAATAAATAAACATTGATTTTAAGATTTAAACAAGTGGAAAGGCAGGTGAAGAAGTGATAAGGTTTTATGGTACAAAATCAGGATGGAGAGTTATGAAGGAACCAAATAATGAAGGGCCTTTTATAGTCACTTAGTTTTCTATTGCTGCTTAACAAATTACTCTAAACTTAGTGATTTAGAACAATACCTGCTTAGGGTCAGAAGTGTGGGCACAAAGTGGCTTAATTGGGTTCTCTGCTTAGAGTCCCACAAGGCCAAAATCAAAGGGTTAGCAGGGTTGTGTTCATTATTGAGGGCTCTGGTGAAGAATCACCTTGCAGGCTCATTCAGGATGGTGGCAGAATTCTGTACTTTCTCCTACTTTCCATGTGGCCACCTTCATCTTCAAGCCAGCAATGATATAACAAGTTCTCTCATGCTTAGAATCTCCCTGACTTCCTCTTCTGCTGCTGCCTGGAGAAGCTTCTCTGCTATTAACAGTTCATATGATTAGATTAGTCCCATCCAGTGAATCCCCCTATCTTAAGGTCAATAGTGCAATATAATATAATCTTGAGACTAACACCAGGGGATAAAGATTGTGGGGGGCAAAATTCTGCCTTCCACAATCATGATAAAGAGTTCAGCCTTTATCCTGATGGGCTCTGTGTGATTTTCAGTAGAGGAGGGATGTGCTCACGTTTGTGTTTCAGACATTCACTTTGGCTGTAATGTAGACAAGGGTCAGTTGGGGCCACGCTGAAGTTATGGGAAACCTTTGGAAGGAGTGTAATTGGGATTTGGTTATAGATATCAGAAGTCATGCTAGGTATGTTAAGAAGAAAGGGATTTAATACAGGGATTAGATGCTTAACAAAAATTTTTGGAAGGGCTGTGTCGCTAGGATTGCCTTAAAATGCTACCGCAGAACTGGCCCACCAATGGCACTGCTGCCTCTAGTAGGATCAGATAAGGAGAAACGCATGAAGCTGCTGTCCCTGGTGCTGGGTCACACCAGCTTCGCTGTGATCAGGGGCTTCAGCAAACTTCTGCCAGGGGTGTTAACTCTGGGAACACAGTGTTTGAACTGCAGTTTGGTAATTAGGGAGCCAATCCCCAAACTGTGCCCACACCATCTGCTAGATCCATTATATCTGTCCCCAAGGCTGCTGAATGTAACTGATAGAAGCCAAAGCTCACCTGCAAAAGAGTGTGGAAAATGCCGTTTTTACCTTCCCAGTCTCAGCAGTACGAGAAGAAGGCATTCCAGAGGAGGCTGGAACAGATCCTGAGGAAGCTTATCCACCTCATGTTCTAGCATTCCAGGTTATTAATGACAGTGGCTTGAATTTACAAGACAAGTGGGCAAGAGAGGTGCACACAGATTCAGGAAATATTTAGGAATCAAACTGGTGGCACATGGCAACTGATTGAATCAGAATGGTGGGGAAGAGGGCTAGGAAGGAATCAGGATGACTGTCAAGCTACTATCGTTCCCTGGTGCCGTTTACTGACATAAGAAAGACTGGAAAAGATGGTTGGGGAGTGACAACGAATTATTTCTGGTTGTTTTGATTTTGAGAAAACTATGGGACCTTAGTGTCCTACTTTATAGGTCATTTAATTTGTAGATGGACTTGGCCAGTTGTAGCAAGTAGGCCAGTTTCTGCCTGTGGGTCATAATTTTGTGTACAAATCTGTTTATGGTTGAGATTAATTCAGTTGGCCATAGTGCCGAATATAAATAAGTCTAGAATTATATAATTATAAGTGGTAGTTTTATATTTAAATAGACTTAGGGTTTAGGACTGGTTCTTTAATCTCATTGTTGAGCTGTGTTTTTCTTTTTCGGAAGGATGCATGGGTGCCCTATTCCCTAAGTTCTTCTTGTTTCAGAATAGTTGCCTTTTAAATTTCTTTCTTTTTTTTTTTTTTAAAGATTTTATTTATTTGTTGGACAGAGATAGAGACAGCCAGCGAGAGAGGGAACACAAGCAGGGGGAGTGGGAGAGAAAGAAGCAGGCTCCTAGCGGAAGAGCCTGATGTGGGGCTCGATCCCATAACGCCGGGATCACGCCCTGAGCCGAAGGCAGACGCTCAACCGCTGTGCCACCCAGGCGCCCCTTAAATTTCTTTCTGAACAAAACTTGGCGAGGTGTAATATACCTGGGTCATGCTTTCTAATTTATTTATTTG
This sequence comes from Ursus maritimus, assembly GCF_017311325.1. NCBI lineage: Eukaryota > Metazoa > Chordata > Mammalia > Carnivora > Ursidae > Ursus > Ursus maritimus. The sequence goes on along the minus strand of NW_024424008.1, from coordinate 47,029,591 downwards.
GTCAGCTGCGGCATTGTTTTGCTCCTCAATTTGTTTCACTGGCTCTGCAATCTTTCTTTTCATCCCCTTCTGTTTATCATTTGTCTTTGAGCTCCTGTTTTGTTATATGCATGCACTTAATAAGTTCTAGACCTCTTGCCTTCAATTATTTTTTTCTTTCAAATTGAGTTCTGCCTCTGCGTTTTACTTACTGCGTGTTTTTTTCTTTTATTCTGCTTGCTGTGGTATGTGCCTAGTTGCGGTATGTGTCTCCTCGCTTATGCTTAAAAGTGGCCACCTCTCTCCAGACCATCTCTTTACTGAAACATAGTATAAGTAAACTCTCCTTGACCCCTTCACCATTGTTTCTTTTGTCCCTCGGAGGCAGAGTTTGAGAGCTGGGGTATTACAATTCTACTTTTCTGTAGTCTCGAGGGAAAACATCTCTGCAGTCGGGTTCAGCTTTTATTTGGCCCCTTGGGTTCTGCTGTCTTTTCTAAAATTGTGTTAAATTATCGTAGCGTAATTTTACAAACTTGTTTGAAGGCGTATAGTAGGAGATAGACGTAGGAAAAGATACCCTTAGAGTCTGAATCATTTCAGTTTTTCAATCTGGAGCCTTGAAAAATTTCAAGTCCTGGTAATTTTGCTTTTTGCTCGTTTGGGCTTGTTTTGTTTTATTTTGTTCACCTTTGCTAATATCCTGACATCCTGGTAGTGGGATATAGAGACTGCTAGTCCCCAAGTGTTTCCTCAGGCTTCCTCCTGGCTCACTCCTTAGCCCTTTAGCCCAATTTTCTCTAAATTGGGAAGTGTTAGCACACTCAGGAGTTTGCTCTTTATCTTCTGGCTCCGTAATGGATTCTGGGGGTTGGATCAGGATCTTTGCTTAGCAGAACCTCACAGTACACAGTTTCTGGTTCCTTTTGAATAACGCCTATCACAATAAAGCTATTCCCTCTCTTCTTTTGTTAATTGTTGCTGGTGATATTTTTACCCTTTTAAATAATACTGTTTTTGACACAAGTTCCGGGAGAAGATTCTGTAATCTCTTTCATCACGACACCATCTTTTTCAAGAAGCTCTAAATAGATTTCAGTCATTTATTTCCTAAAGGGGTATGTGTGTTTTAAGAATGTAAATTCCAGAATAAGAACGTAATGTTCATTTTTTATTTGTAAGCAGACTTAGAGTTTACAAAGGACTTCTTCATCTACTATGTTGTATAATCCTCTTGACTGTTTTATAAGGTAGGAAGGGCAGACTTTTTAATCCCAGTTTTACTAATGAGGAACTGAGATACAAAGAGATTGATTTGATGAGTCACACAGCTAATTATAAGATGGAGTCAAGACTCCGAAGTCAGATCTTCTGACTCCAAAGCCGGTACTATTTTACCTTATCCTGTTACTCCCTTTAATGAAAATGATTACCTCCATCCTTACCCACACACATCTTACTACGTCTTTAATATTCCTACCAACCTTATCACATTGATTTAACTGAGTTAAAGCCAAAAACAAGGTGGGGGAATAATCTTACATGACCATTGTATTCTGATCCTGAATTAACCTCCGTATGTCTTGGTTATAATAAAGCTGGTATCAGGTCTTTTCATCATTTTTTCCTTCTCTGGTTTGTGGAAAATTGCTCAGCTTCCTCAGTAAAATCAGGCCTAAATCCTCCAAGGCTGGCAGTGGAGACAGGATTTTCCACATGGGAAACTTGATGTTGTGGGCCCCAGTTTCACCTCTATAACTCACATTCCTCTTGGTATCTTTTGCTCTTTATCCCTGTCTTGATCAAGGAACTTGTATTCCTAGTTTGCCATTTGCCACTTTTTTCACAAGAATGTATTCCTTTTTTTAAAAGATTTATTTATTGATTTGAGAGAGAGTTGGGGGGGTAGGGAGAGGCAGAGGGAGAAGGGGAAAGAGAATCTCAAGCAGCCTCCCCCACCCAGTATGGAGCTCGATGGGGGGTTCACTCTGACGGCCCTGAGATCATGATCTGAGCAGAAATCAAGAGTCGGACGATCAACTGACTGAGCCACCCACATGCCCCCACAAGAATGTATTCTTGACTCTTCCACAAAGACCTTGTATTATAGCCAATGAAACTACGCTGGAACATTCAAACAAAGCATCACTGAAAAAGCTGAATTAACAGTTTACATACAATTAGATTTTGTTGTTGTTTATAAGTTGTCTTCTCTGGTGGTCAGAAACTGGCCTCCTTCCATCTTCCCATCTGTCACCAAGGAACATATGCTTAGATATAGGCCCTTGATGATGACACCCAAGAAAACAAGTTCGACAGAGTGAGGAGACCTCTCTGTAATCCTTGTGGTGTCTACTTTTCTAGGTTCTCCTTTCCTCCCTGAGTCCATTTTTCTGTAACGATTAACAGCAGGCATGGTGACCGTCTTTAGGACAAATTCTTCTCCTATCCACAAGGATGTGGTTTGACCGTGGCCTCAAAAGGGCCACCATATCAGATCATGGATGCACACATAGTTCATCAGGCAGATAGACAGATGGAGAGGACATTAGAATGGGGTTGCGGCAGTACGGTTTACCTATAGTCCTGAAGAAGTCCGTGGTTCATGTGCTAGTGGCTTAAGCTGACACTGTTCTTTTATCCTTCTAGGTATCATGAACTGATCACAAAATATGGGAAGTTGGAGCCTTTGGCAGAGGTGGACCTAAGACCCCAGAGCAGTGCGAAAGTAGAAGTCCACTTTAACGATCAGGTGGAAGAAATGAGCATTCGTCTGGACCAAACAGTTGCAGAACTAAAGAAACAATTAAAAACTCTGGTGCAGTTACCCACAAGCAACATGCTTCTCTACTATTTTGACCACGAAGCACCCTTTGGCCCAGAGGAAATGAAGTACAGCTCCCGGGCACTGCATTCTTTTGGCATTAGGGATGGAGATAAAATTTATGTGGAATCCAAAACAAAATAACCTCGACCAGCCTTGTAACAACACATAAGAACTTCCTGCAGGGCGTTTGTTTCCAATGTGGTTTTCTTTAGGAGGGAGAAGGCTGTTTTTGTTTTGTTTTGTTTTGTTTTGTTTTGTTTAGGTTTTGGGGGGTTTTGTATATTTTTCCCCCTAGGATGGGTAGGGGGCTGTTTTTGGTATTTTCTACCACAGATTTCTTCAGCTCAGCCAGCAGAATTGGCCACATCTCCAGTTCATGTGCCCTTCTTCGAGAAAGATGACCAAGAAATCACCGAGTTCTTACTGTGTTCACTGGGCTGTGTCTACCACTTGGTTATCATGACCATTTAGGTACACTTGTGGAGACAGCATGAACAGTGTGTCCCCCCTCCGAAGGGTAACTTGTGGGATTTAAATCAGGAGCAGAGATCTTGACCGGAAGGGCCAGCCCTTCTCTCCCCCCGTTCTTCTGTTTGTTCCTCCCTCTCTCCCTCCTTTCCTATTTTGGTTCAGTTTTTCATTTTGACTCGTGTCAGCATGTGTTTACCTAATAGTTTTATTCTGTCCATAAGTAACTTCTCATTTCTCAGTGTGGGCAATTTTTTCTTCATTTCTCCCTTTTGAAATAATTTTAACGTTTTACGTGTTTTTCAGCCTGACTCTGAACTCAGGTATTCCGTTAGAACTGTAACTCTGTTAGGATCTTGAAGAGGAGCCGACGGGAGAGTTAAATCTCCAGGAAGACTCGCTGCTGTCCTTGGCAACACGGGCAGAGCAGCCTGGTCCCTTTGTATGTAACCACGTCCGTTTCAGTGTCCCGCACACATGACGTCCACCCTCACTTCCATAACACGAAATGTGTCACATTCCATAGTTCTTTTATTTTGCTTGTCGAATGTCTTTCCTCATCTCTAGCTGTCTTTCTCATTACTTTAAACCATTGGGAATAGAGGCCTGACTTTCTGAAGAACCCAGGAGAGTAATGGATATACGTGCGGGGAGAGCAGGGAATTAGCCAGCAGTCTGTCCGTGGCGTGTGTGAGGGAACAGAGCAGGAGAGAAGTCAAGCCGTCCAGGAGAAAGTGTTGTGACTTTCCTGCCCGTGCAGTCATTTGAAGCCCTGGCTCTTGCACTTTGCATTAAAAGTGGGAAATCTTAATCAAAGGGAGTGCTGATTCCCAGTTCTTCCCTGGGATTCTGTGATGTCGTAATCGGACAGTCCTTTTTGTTTTACATTTCAACTTAGTTGCCCCTCCCGAAGAACGACTCTGCCTAATCTATGAGTAAAGTCTAAGTGTCAAAACTTCAGAATTGCCTCCAAGTCATATTTTTTGCAGAAGCTTATTTAAAGCACTTTTCTTTAAAAGCTAGTTCCTCACCTGCCCTGAAATCTTTGCGTTTGTTCTCGTAGTCCTTCGTTAATCAGGGTAACCCCTTTCTGTGATAGATGTCTTTCTTGGTCCGCCATGTTTACAGATGGGAGCCTCGGGGAAGACTCGGCATCACGAAGGGCAGGCTATGTGCACATGAAGTATTTTTCCAAGAATGTAATCATTATCTGATTGCATTTGACCTTTTGACCTTTGTTATGGGATTCCACCGCTCCTACAAAATTCTTTGATTTCTTATGAAATTTTTAGATGACTCTTGTAAATTCTTCACATCTGCGGAGTTGTGATTATTATTGCTACTTTTTAAATTTTTCCTATGCCATAACAGCAGAGGTTTACTCTCTTAATGCACTTCAGGTCCAGTATCTGTAAAGCCTTTGACCCAGGCCTACTGAGTCAAGTCTACATTCACTGTAACATTAAAGGTGGAAACCAAAGGGTTTGAGAAAGATGAATGAAGCCTGTTCTTCTGCCGCAGACTTGATCTTTCAAAATCACAAGAATGAGCAATGGAGATCCAGGCTGGGTAGAGACGAGAATAATTATTTTGCAATCACATTTTCCTGACAGATTTTTGGAAGCAGGAAAAGAGTGGCAACAGTGTCATGAAGATAAAAACTGTGGGTGCTTTGTGTATGCGCGCATGAGTGCAGACGAGTTTGAGAGAGAAACAGTGTAATTGAGCCCATCGCTTTTGTCAGCCTGGGAAACAGATGTACTCTTATTTTTTGAGGTTGTGTGACCCCTGACTGTCCCACAGCAGAAGGCAGAGCAAACACGTAGGTTGTGCTTTAATCGTAAGTGGAATGGTCACAATTGATAAGATATTTTATATATGACAAAGTTTTATGAGATGCTTTTTTACTATTAGAGACCTCTTCCTTCTGTTAAGACAGAACCCAGTGTCCATCAACTGCAGGCATCATTCCTCTATTATACAGTTGCATGTCAGGGGAACTTCTCATCTAATTCAGTGGATGTGGGTATTTTTAGGGCATTGTAATTGATGGTTTTAATAATTGCTGAACAATTTTTGATTGAGACAAAGTCTAATGCAATTACCGGTCTTTTCGAGCTACAGAACAGAAGTAAAAGAGAAAAGCTATTTGAGCATGTGTACTTGTAGATTTATTTGGGCGGCTGAGTAAAGATGCTGCTTTTGAAATAAAATTGGTGCTGTGTAGACACTTGTAACCCAAATTATTTTTATAACAGGCCAAACAGAAGGAGACAAGAGACCATGGACCTTTGAGTCTAAAAGTTATGCATAATCGATGGCAGCAGCTTCTCTGTATTTTAATATTGGCTTCATCCACGTGCAGCGAGAGCCTGTTATTGGCATTTATAAGGCAAGATGCTGACAGAGCCAGTATTACAGATATGTTGCTGCAGGCACAGCGTATAGAACGTATCTTTTCTAAAATAGAAATTCTTTTCGGTGGAGAGAAAGGAAAGGAGTAATAAAAGAAAGCCAGATCAAAACCAAGGGATCCTCTGTGCCCCCATGTAGCTGTTGAAGCCACAACAGAAATCAGCTTTTGAAATGGAATTGTCGAAATATCTCAGATTGCTTTAAAGGAGGAAAAAAAAAGTTTAGAGTCTCGTGTCATTTTTTTTTCTTTTTTTTGATTCTTAAAAGTTTCTACTGTTTCTGCAACCTATTGCCACCACGTCCATAGGTACATGAGAAAGCAGCGGATATCCTATACCACCTCGTTTCTTTAGGACCTTTGGGTGAAAAGAAGCCCAAAACATAAGCTATGTATAACAGAGCCACATGTTATGATGCTATGTTCTAAAATTTTGTTCACTTAAAGAAATGCAAGTTCAGTCCTCACCAGGTGTTTCAGCTGTGTTGCCAAGTCAGCGGTGTCCCGACCAGAGAACACTGGTTGCACAAGGAACTGACCCCCATTCGAGGCACGCCGTTGATGGCTCTTCCTAACGCACTTGTGAGCTCGACTTGCTCCGTGACAAGTGCTAGGCTCTAGGGCATAGCAAACAGGAATACAAAATAATAGATTGTTCTAAGCAATGTCATTTCTGTTTATGAATTTGATTTTTTCCCTTCATGTTAGATTGAAAACGCAAACAAACTGCTTTCTAGAACACCCAGAAGCTCTCTGTGTTACCAGATGTGTTGTGAACACTCTATTTTCATAGGTGCTTCCTTACAAAATATGTCCATTGTGGTGATGGAGAGGGACTGGGCTCTCTCAGGCTCTTTACTTGCCAGTTGTCTCCTGCAGCTAATGGAAATATATATTTTATTTTAGAATATAATTTAAACATGAAGGTCTATTCTTTGCACTTTTTATTAATACATATATATATATATATAGATAATCTTTAAAAAAATTAAAAATCCAAGTCCACTTTCTCTTTGTGTTCTGATTTTTTCTGGAGTTCTGGGGTCAAGATATATACTTATTTTTATATAGCTAAAGGTTGACATCACTGCTGTGGTTGAGTCCTCTGGGGAATTGGCCAAAGCTGGGACGAGTTGGACCATTTTGACAAATTTCAGTGAAATTTCACCAGTGAGAAATGAAAACTGCCAAACAAAGATTCGTGGGAAGCGTGTCATTGCTTCTGTGTTAGCAAATTTTTATACTTCTAACATGTTCTTGATACTCCCTTTTTATTCTCTTAAGGATAAAGACCTCCCTTTGAGATATTTGGCATCCTCTTTTTTGAGTAAGGATGGAAACCTCAATTTGATGCACTAAAAATTTACAACATTTTTCGAAGCGACACTTTTTTGCCTTCAGAAAATAATTTTCTATAAGAATTAGAGTTTTGGACACTTGAACCCTATCCACTTATCAATAATTTCTTGGTAAGCTATAATTAACCTGATAGTTAACCTTATATCAAGAACAAAGGTCCAAGAACTGTATTTAGAAGACAGAGTCCATTAACTTCTCTTTCAGTGCTCCAGAAGCTGTGAGTATCATGATTTGTTTAAATTTAAATATTCCTGCCTCTTACTCAAATTTCAGAGAGTATACTTTTAACTTCTATACTAAATGCTATGTAGTTAATATTTATTGTGAGCTTTTCCGAGTATACTTGCAAGGTAGACATGTCAAGACATCCAATATCCACTGGACTGAAAGATACCGTGACTCCCACCAGTTACTAGAAGGCATGGAAATCAGGAAGGTTAACCCTCAAGAAATGAAATCACATTCCTCTTTCCAACTCTCTTCTGAAAAGGAAGTTATCTGTGGTCTCCCACTTAGAAGTTCAGAGCTCAGATTCACCCAGATAAATTTTAAAACCTGTATCGGTCATTTCATCTACTTTTTTTTTTTTTTTTAAGTTTTTATTCATCAGAGAGAGAGAGAGGCAGAGGGAGAAGCAGGGTCCCTGCCAAGCAGGGAGACAGGACTGGGGGCTCCTCCCAGGACCCTGGGATCACAACCTGAGCTGAAGGCAGATGCTTAACCAACTGAGCACCCAGGCGCCTCCATTTACTTTTAACTTTTTAATGTCGCCAGGATTTAAGAACTGAGTTAATCCATGAAAGGAATAGCATACTATACTGAACTCCCTAAAATATGATGAATTTTTTATTCCTCTCCTTCAAAAATTTGAGACTACCACTGGAAATCTTTAGCTTTTTTGTGTAGTTTAACAAACATCTATTAAAATGTTCAAATACATATATTTGCCTATATATATGAATATAATATACAGGAGAGGTTCTTGTGCTAGCCTCCCACCTTACTCTGAACTAAAAAGAACAACACAACTGGGGGTTTTCACTAGTACAGTTTAGCATTATTCTGCCGAGTCAGTGGCGTTTTTACAACTATATTTCAAAACACTGAAACAGTGACCTAAATAATAATTGATCCTAACAGAGCAAACTAAAGAAAGGAAATCAGTTCTTGAAACAAGAATTGCTAATAACTGTTTAATGTTTTGTCTTATGCTTTTCTTCAATGTGGTTTAGGCACCTGAATTATTTGCTTGCACTCTATTTGAAGGCACACATATTAAGAGGGGAGTAACAAACTCATAACCCAGGAGGAAGGAGAGCCGTAAGTGGATAGAGTTGCTGGTCGTATGAATCCTTGCCAGGGGTCCAAACTCACCATGTTTGTTTCTGACGTTTCTTCTAAACATTTATTATCAGGACCCATTCTAGATGCTCAACCCGTATTAAACCCATTTGGTCTTCATGACATCCCTATGAGGTTAGCACTGTGGTTATCCCCATCTTCTTACTAGTGAAGAGATTGAGACACAGAGAGGTTAAGTGACTTGCCAAAAGTCACACAGTTGGTTAGCAGAGCCAGGATTCAAACCCAAAGAATTTGGCTGTGGGAATCCATGCATTTGACAGCTATTATGTAGTACTTGCTGCTAAAGTTCTCCATAACCCTCCACCCCTGCACACGCATGTGTACACACACACACACACCCCTTTATTGTCAGTCTTTATGTCTCATTAAAACAGATGTTCCTCAATATCCATTTGCTGAATTGATTTGCTCTTTAACAAAATCACTGGTGTGGTTGAGGGCTCCAAATCCAAACTGGAGTTTGCCCCGTACCACGTGCAGAAATGTGAGATGACCGTTGGTATGTACCTGCTGTCCTCCCTGCTCCTCTGATGTGCCACTCGGGCACTTGCAATGGGCACTGTTGACAAGAATAAACGAGACAGTGATATGATGCAAGAAAACTGAGAATTTGGTTTTTAACCTGAGGACATTCTAGAACCTTAAAACTTTGTTTCAGTAAACAGTCAAAGGTAAGAGAGTTCAGTCAGTTCAGACTCAGATCTCTATCAAAGAGGCAACAGTGTTGAGACTTAAAATGGGTGTTTATAGAGGGAAAAAAAGTTTTATAATTAAATGCAACCTGTTGCAAATGTTTTGTTACAGGAGAGGATGAGGCCGTCACTGCTATTGTTCCTCCTTAAATGTAAGTGAGCGCCTTGCGAAGGATATAAATGTTGCTTACAAAATAGAGGAGACAGGCTATCTATTATGGGCTGCAAGATCTAGATCTGTCAAAAAACTGCAATGCAATTTCAGTGTGTCAAATCTTACACAGACTCTTCATCCTTGAATGCTTCGTAGTCACTGTAAGTAATACAATTAAGGTGTTAAATAAATGAGAATAAGAGGAGGCAGACATCAAAAAATGCAGACAAAAGAGAAAAAATGTTATCTGAAATATCTGATATATTTGAGGGCAGATGTAAGCTTTACTCCGCTATTAAAGAGTAGAAGCGGGACATCATGAATTGCTTTGGCTGTGTTAAAATTTGGTTTGGTTTGATTTTCAATTTGTTTGCAAAAAGAAGTCTCTTCAAAACCCATTTGAATTCATTTTCTAGAGAGAAAATGTTCACATGGTTCAAAAATCAAACAACGTAAAGATGGTGTACGTTGGAAAATCCCGCTCTAACTCCTTCACCTTTTATTAGTTTCTTATGTGTCTTCCCAGAGTTTACACAAATAATAGCAAATAATATATACTGTTCCCCTTTTATACAGCAAAGTTAGCGTATTATACACTAACATGCACCTTGCTTTTTTCACTTGAAATATATCTTGGAGATCTCTCCATAGCAGTACATAGGGAATCACATTGTCTACTCTGTTTGCAGTATTACACATAATATTCCATTTATAGACATAATTTATAATTTGTTTGACTCAAACCTCATTGATAGACATTTTCCCTCTCTCTCCCTCCATCCCAATCTTCCTCTCTTATTTACTATGTTAATTCGCTGCAGTAAACAGCATATGCTCTTTTACATACTTGAAATGAATCTGTAGAATACATTTTTAGAAGTGGGATCGCTGGATCAAAAGGTCAAAGTGTTTGTAATTTTGGTAGATATTGCCAAATTGTTCTCCATTACAGATACATAAAAAGAACTTTTTTTTTTCCTGGCTTTATTATTTGTCACATGCCTGCAAAGTCAAAGACTTTACTGACCTTGTTCTGGATATAGGATTCCTGGTCTGTGCACCTAAGATAGGGTCCTCCCCAATTAGGCATGCAAAGCCAGGCACCTGAATTCAACACATTACAGATTTGCATGAGCCATGCACATCGTCTATCTTATGAGCCATCTTTCCGCTGGAATCTAATTTTTAATCATTGGCAAGATTTCACCTCTGCAGGAGAAGGTATATGTATTATTTATCCTTAACAATGTAGGAACATTTGTCTCAGCTGAGTGCTCTTGAAAAGTGATGGATTAATAGCCCTGATCCCTCTGCTTATTGTCTACAGGAAGCTTTGATCAGAGCTGCTTCTTACAGATCAGTGAAATTCTTTTAGAGGAACTACTTGGTACTACGTGGTGAATAGGGAATATAGTGTGTCCGCACTCCCCCCACCCCAGCTTTATTGCTAATGTGCTGGCAGGGATGTTAGAATAATACCAATTGTGAGCTTTTTTGGTTATATGAGTCCTCTTAGAATTTAACTATTTCAAACTCCTTGGCTAGATACAGGTACTAAAGTTGCTTTCAGAAAATATCTTTGAGTGCTTATTTGGATTTCAGAGATGACCATCTTTTATTAGATCTTAGATCTAGAAAATCTGGCTGATTAGTCAATAAACATTAGTGTCATTCAATGTCGTTTTCAAAGAGCCAATGCCATTTTTTCTTATAATTAAACCGTATTTCATAGCTTAGTCCAAGCTCAGTGTCTAGAATGAGTAAGGCCAGCATGAAAAGAAATACTACTTAAAGACAAATAATATTAATTCTTTAAAAAACAGGTCCCAGATCATTTGTGCTACAATTTTAATTCCTGATGTTTTCAGCTTGCAATTAAGTGATTATTACCATGATATTAATATATACGAAGAAAATTTAGAGATAAATTTTATATCAGGTTTTTGTTTTTTGCTTTTTACTTCGCTTTGGAGAAACAAAACTACTGAATGGCTTGTACCAAAAGGCAAGATATAACAGGTGGTGTTAAGGATGTGGAGGAAAGGGAACCCTCATGCACTGTTGGTGGGAATGCAAACTGGTGCAGCCACTGTGGAAAACAGTATGGAGGTTCCTCAGAAAACTAAAAGTACCAGTACCATAGGATCCAGTAATTCCACTTCTGAGTATTTACCCAAAGAAAACAAAAACATTAATTCAAAAAGATATTATTGCAGCATTATTTACAATAGCCAAGGTATGGGAGCAACTTAAATGCCCATTGATAGATGAATGAACAGAGAAGATGTGGAATATTACTGAACCATAAAAAAGGGAAAGCTTGCCATTCATGATGGCACGGATGGACTTAGAGGGTGTTATGCTAAGTGAAATAAGACAGAGAAAGACAAATACCATATGATTTCACTTATATGTGAAATCTAAAAAAACAAATGAGTAACTACAACAGAGAGAAACAGACTTATAAATACAGAGAACAGGGGCACCTGGATGGCTCAGGTCATGATCCTGGGGTCCTGGGGTCCTGGGATCGATCCCCGCATTGGGCTACCTGCTGAACAGGGAGTCTGCTTGTCCCTCTCCCTCTGTCCCTCCCCCTGTTCATGCTCTCTCTCTCTCTCTCTCTCTTTCTCTCTCCCTCTCTCTCAAATAAAAAGATCTTTAAAATTAAATAAATAAATACAGAGAACAAACTGGTGGTTGTCAAAGGATAGGGGGTGGATGAAATGGGTAAAGGTGATTAGGAGGTACACACATCCAATTATAAAATAAATACATCATAGAGATTGAAAGTACAGCATAGGGAATATAGTCAAAAATACTGTAATACTCTTATCATGGTGAGCATTTTGTAATGTGAATAATAGTTGAATCACAGTGTTGTACATCTGATACTAATTTAATATTTTATGTTAACTATATACTTCAATTACATTTAATTTTTTAATTCAAAAAAAATGAAAACCCAACAGACTACATAAGCATCCCATTTTATGAACATTAATGTCTAAGAATGAGAATTCAACAGATGACTGAATTAAGAAGTTGTGGTCCATATATACAATGGAATATTATTCAGCTATCAAAAAGAACGATTTCTCAACATTTGCTGCAACATGGACGGCCTGGAGGAGATAATGCTAAGTGAAGCATTTCTCTGCTAAGTCAAGTAGAGAGAAAGACAATTATCATATGGTTTCTCTCATCTATGGAACGTAAGAACTAGGAAGATCGGTAGAAGAAAGGGGGGGGTAATCAGAAGGGGGAATGAAGCATGAGAGACTATGGACTCTGAGAAACAAACTGAGGGCTTCAGAGGGGAGGGGGTGGGGGAATGGGATAGGCAGGTGATGGGTAGTAAGGAGGGCACGTATTGCATGGTGCACTGGGTGTAATACGCAACTAATGAATCATTGAACTTTACATCAAAAACCAGGGATGTACTGTATGGTGACTAACATAATATAATAAAAAAAATATTAAAAAAAAAAAGAATGAGGATTCCAAGGCAGTAAAAGAAGCAAACATCCAGATGCGATGCCCTTCAGAATCAATTCATTCTGAATGTCTTTACTGTTTAGGAGAAGTCTTCAGGAACATAACTGCTTCCAAAGCACCTCATTCATTTCAAGGATCCTGCTATGGATAACTACCATTTTTCAGGGAAAATGTAAGTATAGCCTTAGATCTAACCATCTTACTGAACTATATGTAGGCAGTCAAATATCATTGAATCAGTGGTTAAGGGGTAGAAACAACAACACTACAGAAATATCTGCAACCTCCACGGCAGATTATACAACAAAGCAAAACATTCCGTTATAGAGGGCTTGTAAATTTATTCAAGACACCAGCATCCCAGATTCAGTTCTCTGGGAAGCAGACACTAAGGTAGAGTTAGAAGTGCAAAAGGCTTATTGGGGAATAACCCCTGTGAATGTGAAGGGGAAGAAGGATTGCACAGGAGGGGCCGCAGCCCAGGCTGCAGACCTGACAGTCTGCCAGGCCAGTACGATGCTCTGGGGCAAAGAGCAGTCCTGTCTGGGGCCCTGGACCAACGCTTTTCTCAGTCATCAGGTGGGAAAACACAATAAGAACATAACTTCCACTTGAACACTGATGTAAATACTGAAGGAGCCAACAGCTGGAAGCTGTCTGCTAACCATACTCCTTGTAGCAGGAGAGCGTTCCTTTCTCAAAGGGAGATCTGAGAAGTTCTCCTTTCTATCAACTGCAGACCACTCCATGCAACATGTAGACCCAGTTCTCCGTGATGAGGGCCAGCTCCTCTCACGCTCTGGTGACCCTCTCTTCCAGAGTGTAACCTTAGAAGAGGGAGGTTAGGGGAATGAACCAGAGCCCCGGCACTGCAGTTGATTTCAGGGTCACAACTAGTACCCATTTTCTCCCTCTTCCACAATCCATCTTATCACCTTAGCTGTCACCTCGGCTCGTCTCAGTGTTTACCTAGTGGTTTTTCCCAAACCCTAATTCCTAAGTAGTCTGAGACCCTGGGAACCATATGCTGCTCAGACACAGGCAAGGGAGTCCTAAGAGCCACCAAAATGGGTCGCCTAAGCTCCACACACATTATCCCTTGAATCTATCATACCACAGCAGCCCCACCTCCTCCTGCTTATCAGGGTCAATGACTCCTAATAGGATGGTAGCTCATCTTCTTTCCTGCTAGTCTCTGAGCACAGAGCCCAAGTGCCCAAGCAGCACCACAGCCATAGTTTATAGCTCTGTGGGACTCTTGCTGTGTCCTCTGCTGAGTGTGCCCTATTGGGGACCATGATATCAAACTGCCTAATCCAGAGATGAGGGGTGGGAAGCACAAAGTCCCTTAGTAATCATTGGGAATAGTGGCAAGTGGGGCCACCTCTGCTTCCACACGTTGGTTCCTAGATCCATATAGTCTTCCTATGGGGGACACTGCATCATACAAAAGTCTCTGACTCAATACACACACAGTATCCTGGAGGGTAGCATCCTATCCTCTCAGTTTTATCTCCGAGGTGGTGCCTCCCCTGCTCCTTTGGCATTTCCTTTCAGTGCTTGATCGAGCTGGTATCTCTTGTGCCATGGTATTTGTACTTTAGCCAGTGGATCCAGTGTCACAGTCCACACTCACATCCCCTTTCTATAAAGTGGCTTCCCTAGTCAGATGTTATTTTGCATGGAATTCTCTGCCTATGGATCAGGCATTCTGCAAGCCTCTTATTAATGGTAATGGCTGCAGCCCTGTGGGCAGGAAAGGCGACCCATCACCCAGAGTAGAGGTCTTTTCCTGGGAGGAGAAGCACCTGGCCCCTCCAAAGTAGTCATTTGACCTCCAAGTGGCCAGTTGGACTCTCCAAGGAGCAGAGACATACAGAGGGGCTTAGCTTTAGTCTCTGTAATTGGCAGATGTAGGCTCCGAAGCAAAGGAAGCTAGGCCAACCTTGCTAAAGGGGAGTTCATGCTACTGGGCCTATTCATAAGCTCCATCCCTGCTGTTGTGGCCACTTCATACATGTCCTCGTTGTACCAACACTGACAGAGGGCTGCCTCACAGCAATTAGCAAAGTCAATTTGCCTACTCGGTTGTTTAGTCCCTCTTCTGTAGTGGATGCCTTTTTTTGCGGGTGTTAACATATGATACAAAGATCTTCACACTTCGTGTCCATTCCCATCTGTCTATCCACATGTCTCTACTCCAGGCCTCCTTGTCACTGATTTTCCAAGCTTTTTTTCTCCAGGTCGTTGTCTAGCTGGCTATACGATTCACCACTGCCTAGAGGTTTGCGCATGGCCTAACCTCAGAACACTTCTCCTTTGACACAAAGTACGTGACAAGATATATTGCCTCAAGTTCCACACATTAGGAAGATGTCCCCTTACCACTGTATTTCAAAGCTACCCCTGAGTGAGGCTGTAACAGCTACCATCTGCTTTAGGCTTGCATACACACGCCAAGCTGAATCACCCATACACCAAGTTTAGGCTTTTTCCTCCTCTTTCAGCTCGTTGTGTGCACCCCCCCCACCCCACATAGAGCCATATGTGTAATTTGGGTTAAGGGGGTGCTGGTGCAGCTATGGCAGGTGGCGTGGAGTCTACGCTACCCAGTCCGGCAGCTCGCCAGTCCCAAATTTACCATTTCCATCTTATGATAGATTGCTACTGGATCCACCTGACTTTATGACTTGGTGGGTCCAAAAGGACTCAGGTCATGATGGGAAGTTCTGGACACACGGTCACTTGTATCTTGTCAAATGTTCCATGGCAGGGCCTAGTTACATGTCAGCAGTGGGTTTTCAGGAGATGTGGTTATTCTTTGCTGCAGATGGCATGACCTTGCTCTAAAACTCCAAATGAATGGCCACATACCACGTACCTGAATCCATGTTAATCCACTCTAGCAAAGATACTATGTTAGCACAGCAGCTGTAAATTAGCAATACTGCTTGGTTGAGCTTACAGTAGTCAACAGTCATTCTTCAGGTTCCATCCTGGCAAGCTAGATGGAAATATGATAGAGTCCACCACCCCTGCTCTGTAAGAGCGAGCTGATCTTTACTATCCTCCTCTGACCCCCGATGCAATACTCCTATATTTGCTACCTTAGCTGGAGTGGGGAGATCCATTTCCTTCCTTGCTGTGATAGCTCTTATACCGAAGACAAAGGGCCCAATGGGCCAAGTACATCAATCCCAATTACATATTGGGACTTGGAAAATGACATCCAGGTGGGTCTGTATCCCCTGTGGACCCACTATAAGCTGGACTTGGGCAGAACCACTTTTTTTCCTGGGCCCTAGGTGTTCTCACTCTACCAGGGTCTTTGGGTATCAATGTTAACTCAAACCCCTTGTCCAACAGTCCTCCAACTATGTAGGCATTTTCCTTACCTCTTTCTACAGTCCCTAGAGTAAATGGCCATAGGTCTTTGGGGGGAAGGAGAGAGAGAATCATTACTACCCATACTTGTTATGGTGTTGAAGATTCTTTCTCTTTGGGGGCCTGGTTACGTTTTTAGTGTACAGGATCCAGATTTGAAAACTGACTCAGATCCCCCACTGAGCAAGGGATCAAACATTTTGGGAGGGGGGAGACAACAGCCTTCAGTCTCTCAATCAACACTTTTTGCACTTTTTAATTATATATAGTAAGCAATCACCTTGTCAGTTGCTCATCGACTTTGCCCTGAAATGCCATGTTCTATTAATCATCTCCTTAACTCTCTATGGATCAGGCCTCCTTGGCTGCCACTGTGGTCTGCTTGGTCACTATGAAGACTATGACCCCCCTTGGCTTCAGGAAGTAGAATGCTGCCCCCTGGTCTCAATCATTTCAGGGGCCCATCTTCTTCACGGCTATCAGGTAGCCAAGTTCTATGATCACCTCTCCTGCCATCAGCCCTGGTCTGCAGAGGGGAGCCACCACTGAGTTTCTTAGTGATGCTGTTGCTTCTCTCACCAGCTAGCTTTGGTGGAGGACGTGTCTGTCCTCCAGGCCTTCCCATGGGACATGATCATTTGGTGGGTCTCCCAGACTCACATAATATATCTGATCCAGCATCTTCACTACTCTGAGCCTTTAATCCCTTCTATCGTCTGCCACAGTAATTCAGACATTTCAGCATCACTCAGTGTGGGACATCACTTTTTTCCCAGGCTTTCAGCAGCTGACCTAGCAGTGAGTTTGCCCCACCCCCTGGGGTCCCTGCATGTTAAGGCCTGTATCCCTACAGAGTGCCCCCAAGTCCATAAACCTTCCTTTATTCTGTGTGATGGCCTAGTCTCCTTGACTGAGCACCCTCACAATCCAGTCCCATGGATACTCCCCTCCCCATCCCGTGCAAGAAGGTGCTGGTAGGTCCTGCATCCCCTTTGGAGTGTGGTCCCTTTCCTTCCTTGTCAGGCCCAGCATGTCCCTGGCTGGGTTATGCTGCCACTTGACCTTGATTACAGGCCTGGCAGTCAGGAGAGGAGATGGGAGCAGCTTCTTAAGGGGAGTGAATCCTCTCTGTTGTCTTCCTGTGCTAGGAGAAATGTTAGCTCTTAATGAGGTGGAGCGGGACGTGTCTGAGGGCTTGGAAATTTTGAGAAATCTGGAGAGTCAAAATCTATCTACACACACACACACACACACACACACACGTATGTACATGTACATATATATAATAAATTCTATATATGTAATTATATAGAGAATATATATTACATATAGAATATATAATTATAGAGAGAGAAGATAGATAAACCTATATATAGAATATATAATTATATATAGAATACATTAAATATACATATACAAGCTTTTTCTGACTAGGTCCTGACTCTGGCATGCTAGAGCTGCCTCTGTTGAGCACTTGTAGTCTTTGTCAGCTCAACTAGGCTCTCCAGAGCAAAACTGCCCATTACAGAAGGCTTGCTTTGGGTGCTAGACTATTGTTCCACCATCTGCCCTGTCACTGGCTGGGGGCCGCCCCAGGAAGAGTGTGCCCTTGGCTCCCCCACTGAGGCTGAATCTGAAGGAGCTAATAGCTGGAGGCTGATGGCCAACCATGCACGCCTCTCACTCCATCAATTCCCACTGGCTCAAATCTGATGATCTCTTTCATGGAAAAGGTACAGGAAACCTAGGAAAGTAAAAGAGAACCAAAACAAACAGCACGTAAGGCCCATTCCATTTTAGGGGGTTACGTTTGTTGGTTTTGTTTGAGGCATCTTTCCTCCTGCCTGAAAAGCAGCATCAATCTTCGCCACCTTTTCAGAGCACACGCATCTGGGGTTATCAGCTCCAAGCCACCCCCCCCCCCCCACACACACCACCTTTAGTCTACATCTTGTCAAAAATCTTCGCTCACTTCGCACCTTCAACAAAACAGCCCTCCTATTGACATGACATGGCGGAAAAGGAGAGCTTTATCATTCCCCTGTCTGTGACTGCTGAGCGGACACCCAGAACACACACTCACTGACCAGCTTCCCAGCCCAGCTAGTGATAAGCCAGGCCATCTCCTCAAGCACCTGGCACCAGCCCGCACCCAGATTCTCAGTCACTCTGACTCACTTACACCGCCATCTTGTGTATTTGGTTATGCCCAGATGGCATTTATCCCAGTCCTGCCTCAAGAAGGATGCATTTAATAGGGGTCAAAAGGGCTGAGATATAAATATCCTTAAGTGCATGAAGAAAGAAAACCAAAGCAATTACAATGCCACTAGCAGTTTTTCAAATAGAGCCAACCGTTTTTGCTTTAAGACGTTTAGGTTGACTATAGGAGTGAAGTCCTAATACAGACCGGGCAAGGAGAACTCTTTACTAGGAGGTCTTAGGTTTGCATTTAATTTTATTTTAAATCAGCACCCCCAAAAGTTAGATTTTCTATTCTATAGATATGTGCCTTTTGGACGCAAACAGTCCTTTGACATCTGTAAGTGAAATCTACGTGGAAGATTCCTAATAGTAGCAATAGAGTAGGCTTAATGTGCAAAACCTACAGGTTTGGGGGAAAATGTTGAATAAGGTAGACTAAAAAATTAGTTCCCCAAGCACTCCTGATCATTTTAGGACAACTTGCTCAAAACCGAAATTACGGTTTTTCATACAATGGGCATTTAAATGTCTGGTTAGAGAAAAAACTTGGAGTAATTTTTTTTTTTTTTTTTAGTGTAAGTGGATTCTTCATTTTATTTTTTTTATAATAATATTTTTTCCTTATATTATGCCTTAGGTAGTTTTCCTCATCCTGTATCAACTGTAACATGTCTTTACCTGGCTCACAATGCCTTTTAAATTATTTACTTACTGCAAATTGTCATCCGGAGGGGTCCATCGCCCCCTTCTCCCTCCCAGGACCCTCCCAGTGCATCATTGGAGGTTTTCAGGACACAGTTTGGTTTTCTCCCTGGTGAAAGAGCGTGCTTTGCACTGGTTACCTCCTTGGGTTTTACAGGAACATGCCGTGGCCCTATCACGCTGCACAACGGCATATCAGAGAGAAAGGGGGAGGAAAAAAAGCTAGAAAAGTTTGAGAAAGTGCCTTTAAATACTTCATGCATACCTGTGAAAAAACCACAGTAGAGCCTATCTGTGGCAAGCATTCAAAACCAGAGACACAAAAAAAAGACGTTAGGAGAAAACCAACTTCATTTAAATGTTAGAGGCTGCAGCTTTGTCCGCAGTTCTAATCCCATGCTGGTGGATGCTAATTCTGTAACATTATACAGTTGCCTCTTTTTTTGGGTACAAAGGTAGAAGGGGGGTTTTCTTTTGTGTTTTTCAGTGCAAAGTGATTCTGATCAGAAAGGACCAAGGTTTCAGCTCCAAGTACCTGACATTTCCATCTGAATCTACTTTTTTTTTTAAGAGGGGAAAGAAAGGTCTAGTTTTTCAGGAAAAGAACCTCTCTACGCAATCCTGAAACTGATCTTTAGATTTTCTTTTCCTTAATCAATAGAAAAAAACTTGATTGCAACCCAACACTTATCTGACTCTAGCGCAGGACTAACTGAATTTTTGGTTTTACGAGGAGGGGATTCAGACATCATTTCAGGAATCAGAAATAATTGGCAGCAAGTAGGGGAGAACTGACATGAATTCTTGTTTTACTTAATTTTTGCCTGGTTTACCAAGATTTGGCTAAATATTTCTGACAGTTCCTCCAGTCTCTACAGAACAGGTTAGTGACATTTTTTTCATAAATACAAATACTTAAATGCATCCTCCTTACTGCTCTCTGAATTGTTTCCCTAAGGGCTCAAGCCTTCCCCTCTCACGGCATCTCACTCTGCTAAAGCTACGTGTGATCTCTGCTAGTCTTACTACCATTTTCAGCAAACGGACTAATATTTATTTTGTGCTTGAGATGTCAATGTGTCTGCCTGATGTTGAAGATTTACAATAAAACTCTCACAGGGTAAATTCACTGATTTTCCAGGAAAATTTGGCTGAAGAATTGCAGTAGCTTCCAATCCTAGGAGGAGGGTTTTTATTTTTGAGAATTCTGTCGGGAGCAAACGGCACAGTCTCCCCCACGCACTTGGTTCTCATGCAGGTGTGTGCAGAACTGGGAGCTCGCATGTGTGTTTACATCTCAGCTTTACGGAGTGGCACAGACCATCCATGCTCCTATCGGAGGGTAAAGCTGCCAGTTCAACTGATCGGAACTAAGATGAAAAGGAGTTCACTTTTGTGATGTTCCTTCTTTAACTAATTTGCTGGAACTAATTACTCACTATGTACTGGCTTTTATTTTTATTGTAATTCCAAGGAGCCATCCCTGGCATGGTTCCTTCTTATTACCTATAAGGCTATCCTTCATTTCACTATGGAACGTCAATGCACAGTCTTATATTAGTGGTGAATCTGGTCAGTACTTAAAAAGGATGGATTGGCTCCATACTATAGAGAAGGCGATGGCAAAACTCTAAATCCTCCTAACTGCAGAAACACATTGTGCTTTAATCGACTTTTATTTGATCCTGATGAAAAGCTTTTTAAAAATTAGGAGAGCCAGGTCTTAGGATGAATGTGGGTTCTAGAGACACAACACAGGACCTGCGTCTTTAGAGTCTGGTCTTATCTCTCGTGCTTAGCAGCTGCAGGATGAATGAGTTTCCTGTACTCTTTGCCACCCCCATTGATTCTGTATAATTTCCTGACAATTTGGATGATCTTGTTAAACTTCCAAACTGGCTTCTCCGGGGCGGGGGGGAGGGGAGTCTAATTTGTTCATGAAACGTTGAACTTAGGAGGACCTGCCAGCATTTGGGGAATTTCAACCTGACGCAGAAGTGTTGATGCTGTTATGTGAATTTATTCTATGATGGTTGGGATGTGTCTTGGGATTTGCCACCAAACACACCTGGTGTTCTGTTTAATCTGGCAAGCTGGGGATTTTTTTTTCTTTTTCTCTTTAAAATTCCAGGATGAATTATTCATCATTACTTAGAATTTGGGTCTCTTTCATCTTCGCACTCGTACGGCACCAAGGTGAGTACTACAGAATTCCATAAAGCTCTTGATTACCATGCTCTTGAATTTATAAAGAGGTACTTTTGTTGGGACTGTAATTGTCAGGGCAGGTGCACGTGTGCGTACAGATACAACGAGAAAAAAGTAAATCGAATTCTGTCGTCAAGGGCAAAATACATTAACTTGGAGTGACGTTCACGTATATTCTTACTTTTTCTTATTTAAATTCAAGCACAATTAATATATGCCAGATTGCCCCATGTTAATGGAAGAGATCTCTAAAAGGAATGCAAATAGTTTTCATTAAAAGTATATGGTGTCGGTAATGTGTGCACCCCATGCCTGGTGAGTGGTCCCAATTAGGGCATTTAACTTGTGGCACAAGTTTTAAAGCGTATTCGAAAAATACATTTGTTTTAGCTCAACTCAGGAGGTCTCAATGGCATTAATGTCTTCAATGTGTGACTCAGTGGCCTTTTACAATGGCAAAAATCTTAAAACTTTCGAGAAGTGAAACAAGAAAATTCTTCCCCTCAGCGATTCCTTCTCTCAGTAGCATCGCCCCAGGGTAGGCGAGAGGCCACAAACATTTCTTTCTACCGCTTTCATATTTTAGACAAGAAAGATGAGAAGGTGTATATAGATTTGAAACTTTTATGACTAAAATTCTAAGACCCATTCTTTGTTTTGTTTGTTGAGTTCAGCTGGCACACGATTACAAGTCTGAGTAAACAGATTCGTAAGACACGCGTGGCCCTGACATTTTTCTAGGGTTGGATACACTTAAACAGTGATATAGACGACAGTGTGAAACCCCACAATAATGAGAGTCCCACGGACTCTAGCCTCCGACTCCTGCTCTAAGAAAATTGTGTTTTATTCAGTGGGGAAAAAAAAGTTCTGGGAACATAGTTACATTTATTGTGAAATTCTCAGCCTAAAGCCAGCGTGGGGAGGGGTAGTCTTTCTTTTATTAACTCTGATGCTAATGATAGGCCATGCTGTTTCCAAGCTATATTTTTATAATAGTAGGGGCTTTGAAGATGGAAACTACTGTAGTTTCAACCCCCTTCCCTTTATAAAGCACCTTTCTCATTCAACAAGTATTTATCAAGTATTTACGATATTGGATATCTTTACTCTTTGTATTCTTCTTAAAATGGAGAAACTCGAGTGGTCCATTCATTCCTGTTTAACATCATGAACTAGTTAGGTCACTCGAAGAGAAGAATCTTGCATGTTTGCCTTACCTTTGGAGCAGAGAAAGAAGTTAGGGATAACCTCCACGGACCATACTTTCTTGTCTCCTCCATGAGAGGTAGGGATTTTCCTTCTCCTAGGCAGATTGGCCAACGCTTCCCAAAACATGAATTAATCTTTTCATTAAAACGATTACAATTCAGTGCGAATTCCAGCTCTTATTCACGCTTGGGCATGACTCCTGAAATGTTCTGCATGAAGGGTAAATCCAATGACACGATTTGACTTGTTATCATTAGTTTGAGAAAGTACATCACCCTTCACATTTACTAAGTACTTAGGTATAATACTTAGGGATTATAAAGAGATTTTTTTTTTTAAATCCTACCTTCTAGGAATTTGGAATTTGTTACTTCCGTGTAAATACGAATTTTAAAGAGCCCCTTTGGCCTACTGATTGTAGCATTAAATAAAGGACGTCGACCGAGGGCTCCTCTGATTGCACTAGCTACAGCACTCCTTGTGGTTCAGATTTGGTTGGCTTCCAGGAGACTTCCAGGACTTGGGGAACAATGCTTATGCACTAATGCCTCGGCTGGTTTCCCCACTCTCCTCTGATGGTAGCCATTGGAAACAGATTAGCTGTCCGACCAGGCAGCTCTCTCTGGTTCCCTGCTCCAGAAGGAGAGAAGCTGGCACTTGGCCAGGCCCTGCTGTCCTTCTTTCTGGCCACTCTGCATTCTCCCCTCCATGAGCAGTTGTATCCTCCTAGCTAAAAACTCCCCAAGGAGCGGCATGCTCCTTGGCCAGGTGCTTGCCAGCCTCTCAGCTCCATCGGCACGGAGCAGGGACTTTCCCAAGGAGAGGCATTGACCCGAGAAGGGGGTGTTAGCGTCTGTATTACAGCGAGCAGTTACCTCAAGAACTATGGCCAGAAGCCCCTCGTGGATTTTCCACCATCCCTGAAAACTAACTAACAGTTAAAAAAAAAAAAAGAAAAGAAAGAAAAGATGATGTTCTATTTTTCTATTTTCATTCAAAAGAAAGGACGGCAGCAGAGAAGAGATACACCCCAAATGTAGACTATTTCCTAGGTGCCATTGGACCTGATCTTGAGTAACATAGACCCTGGAAAAATTGCTGCATTTCTCTCACTGAACTGGGCCACCTTTGCAAGGCTTGGGGACAAGAAACTTCAGAGGAATAAGCCAGGTTGCCGGGAGGGGTGGTGGTGTGGTTTACCGGAGGGGAGCTGTGTGTGTTTGTGCAATGATTCTCACCTTTGACCACGGTGATGAGTAAGAGCCCCATGCATCCTCTCCAAAGGGTTCTCGGGGCCCAGCCTCCCTTGTTCCAGAGGCTCCCATGTCTGTCTTTTGTAAACAGGAGCTGGGCAGAGAGCCCTCTCGCAGGGCTGGGGCTCAATGGAGGTCATTCACGGGCCAGTTACTACAACCCCTCTCCTCCCACTTCTGTCCTGGATCCAACTGTTGTTTATTTCCTTCTGGGATCTGGTATCTTCCCCTACTGTGCAGCAGGAGGGAGGGGATTCCTTTCAGGAAAAGACATGATAGTGGAATTCTGGAGCCAGAAGGAGGTTCATAGCCACAGGGCCACCTTCTCTCAACTCGCCTTGTGTTCTGGGATGAAGCTGTCCTACAATGCCAGACCGAGAGGCCCCCTTCTCAGGGCTCTGAGAGCTCCAGACAGGGGTGGTTTCACAACCTTCCAGCTAGTTGTAACCATTGCTCTCTCCAGAACGTATGGAAGCATAGCAATGAAGCAGGAAGTGATTTCTCCTAAGGAGCAATGGCATCGCTCCCATTCTCCCCTTTCCAGAGGCAGAAGATAATGCATTGTGTGTGGCTTAGGTTTAGGATAAATGAAAAGGCCGTCTGAACTGCATTTTGTTTGTAAGACTTTACTGAAGGAAGCTGGCTTTAGTGGGTGGGAGGGAAGTAGCTTGCCAAGCAGACGACGGCTCTGCCATCTATCTAACCACCATCTCTCTCGACAGCTCAGCCCAGGGAGCTCATGTATCCATTCTGGCAGAATGACACCAAAACCCCTAAAGTAGATGATGGAAGCTCATCTGAGATTAAGTTGGCCACCCCCATTTTCTTCTTTGGCGTTCCTTACCGCACCGTCTATGTAAGTGGAGGAGCGGCCCAGCTGTTGCTCTGTGGGTCTCCCCTTTGTTTGTCATTAAGGAAAACATTTTAAATACCTTCATCCAGGGCTCCAGGAATGGAAGATTTATTGGCAGCCAGAACGACAAGTTCTGAGATTTCATGAGCTGATAGGTTTTATGATTAAGAAAGTCAAAGGTATATTTAATGGCTAATGTTCATAGTAGAGGAGTATACAGGGCAATAAATTGCTTTTGTGGGTGATTAAACACAGAAGTGAAGCAGAGGCCCCAATGCCATGAACATTATTTCTGCTACTCGACAAGATAAAAAGATACACTGAACCACGATAGGAGCAATATCATTTTTCTTTCCCTTCTGGGGGTGTGAAAAGTTTAGGCATCTGCTGTTCTTAGGCTTCCTACCAATTGGGAACAGAGCCAGAGCATAGGAGAGGGGTAGTCAACTATTATATATAAGTTGTTTGCAGAATAGGCCATCCTTGTTGGGTCTGAGATATGCCGTGGGGTCCCATCGTCAAACCTGCCATGAAGAAATGGTACCATTTTCTGTCAGAGCCCTCCTGGGCACCTGTGTTCTCAGGCTATTATTTTTTGGATCTTTGAGTTTGCTAGTGAGACTGTTGCACATTGAGAAGGTTCAGAGCAACTGAACCTGTCTTTATCTTGGGCCTCAAAGCGTGGGGCGAGCCCTATGTCGATTCTATCACATCCTATTCTATTCTGCGTCTTGCCTTGAAGGAAGAGCTGAAACTCCCACGCCTCTGTCTCTGGCCATCTCTACATCTGGGACCTCTATATTCCCCAAACTTTGATGTATAGCTCAGGACTGACTCCCATCCGAAAATAATTCCCTCATCCATTACCTAACCAGTGGTCCTTGAACCACATCGCCTCGGCCCTTGTTAGAAATGCTGCTTTTCAGGCCAATCCGCACCCTGCCGAATCAGAAACTGGGAAGGGAGCCTGATCATCTGGATTTTCATGAGCCTTCCAGGTGATTCTGATGCCCATCAGAGTTTGAGAACCCCTGATCTTAACTACAGAATATAATCAAAATACATCGGAGTCAATACCAACTCCCTCTGTCGGTCTGTGTCTTACTGCCAGCTGTTACTCCCTAGCAAATGCATTGGCAGGATGCTCTAAAAGGCATCCTGAACTGCCTTTTAGGTTCCACTTACAGCAGAGCCTCCTTAGTCTATAACAGCTGATTGTAAGGTTCAGGATGTGTTGAGCGGTTTTGGAGATGAGGAAGGTGTACAGGACCTCCATTCTGGAAGCCTTAGACTCCCAGACCTCTAGAAGATCTGTATTTCATTAGGCTCCTCTTTCTCCTCTCTCATACCATGGAGTCTGAACAGTTCTTGCCCTTGCAAAAGGAGGGTCCTTAATTTGGAGCAGACTTATTTAAGGGCAAATTGTTCCCTGGGTTTCCGGTACTTTGAGTGGTACAATCTTTTTCAAGCCTCTGGGTTGTTCACTATCTCTTGCAGACAATAGATTCTTACGGTCCTTGTAGCTGGGTCTCCAGCTTCCTTTCCAAACCCCACACATTGCTTCCAAAACAGGTTGATGGCCCTTTGGCCCAGGTGCTGATAACTTCCCTCCAGGATCCAGGTCACTGTTAATGTCCATTATATTACTGATTAATAGGAACATACCAAGCAATTGAAATGTATAGGAAAGTGATCTCCAGGTTTTCTGTATCCAGGAATTGCACGTATTCCCATCCCACATGTCTGCGGTTGAAGCCATACAAACCACAGGGTTAAATCAGTCTCGTGGAGCCACAGACACAGGCAGAAGCTGAATTGTGTACAGGTCCTGCATCAATGGTGTGTTCATATTGGCTGTGATTTGCAGTAGGTTTAGTTGTTTAATAAGCTTACTAAGTCTTTTGCAAATCATGAAGAAATCACCATAGGATAGTCATTTATATAGACAATGTAAAGACTTCATGTCTCCATTTTTATGCAGAGATTATACAAAGAAGACATCAGACTGCAAGAGTTTTCAGGGAATTGGCCATCTGTAGGTTGTCACCTTGTCCTTGTTCTGGGTGCAGGGTGGTTGAGAAGTCAATCAAATCAATAGAAGTCCTTTAAATGCCTCATCCAGATCAGGATATGGCTGATCCCGAGATCTGGGTTCGATAATGGAGTGTTTGATCTATCTTTTACTGATGCTCTTCTCTTGTCATATACAAGAGATATAGGAATCAAGGTCTAATATACAGTTCAACAATTTTTTAATTTAACTTTTTGCTTCCATGAGTTTTTTTGGTTTTCTATTTCACATCTGTGATGCTGGATCTTTTTTATGGTCTACATTACCTCCTGCCCGGCCCAACACACACGTGCACACACACACACACACACACACAGATTTGATAATCGTAAATAGAGATAGGATAGAGAACATGAAAATGAGACTGATTATTAATAAGAAATGAAGCCGACCACAAATTGAAAGTGAAAGAAAACCAATGAGTTTGTCTGGAAGTAAACGAACCTCCTAGCTGAGTGATGGAAGCGGTGTTTGGGGGGGTCTAATTCAGTAGTTTAAAAGTTGTTTTCATTCCTATGATTAGGCGAACGTCTGTCTTGGCTTGTGACTCTGAAGTTGTCACATTTTCAGATGCACTTGCCAAACCTGTCTTACTTTCACAGGTCAATAACAACGGAGTCGTTTCCTTCAATGTGCTAGTGAGCCAGTTCACGCCTGAATCCTTTCCCCTGACGGATGGGAGGGCCTTCATTGCTCCCTTTTGGGCCGATGTTCACAATGGAATTCGAGGCGAGATTTATTACAGAGAGACCATGGACCCTGTCATCTTGAAAAGAGCCACCAAGGACATCAGGAAGTACTTCAAAGACATGGCAACCTTCTCTGCCACTTGGGTTTTCATCGTGACATGGGAGGAAGTCACGTTTTACGGAGGGAGCAGCACCACACCTGTAATAATTCACATTTTCTGTTTTCCGCTTCATATCCTGACATCTAATTCTTGTCCATCTTCACCACTGTGATGGAGTCTAATTGTTAGAGCTGAGGAATGTCAGTTTCTTGAGTGAAACTAATGAGTCTTGCCACCCTCGTTCCAGGAAACAGAGGGAGATATCATACCTAACCAGGCCCGTCAGCAGCGGTATCTCAGACATGTCATCCCGATCACTAATCATTGCGAATGTCTACAAAGAGCCCTCCACAGTTTTCTTGCAGTAGGTAGTATCCTATTTTGCAGGAGAGTGAGTGAGGCCCTGCGACCTCATCCAGGCCACATGATCCACAGACCCATCAGGAACCCAAAGGTCCTTTTTTCCTGCCAGAGGCACAAATGCTTCTCTCCATCAGCTAATTTCCTTCCCCCTCCTCCCGCATTTATTTTTTTCTTTTTTTCACAAAGCCTGGTAGGAAGAGGAAAATAAGGGGCTGGATTTGGGTACAAATGACCTGGCTCATTTTATTATGTGATGACCTTTTTTTTTTTTATTGTGACCAGGTCTGGAATTATTCATATTTGATGCTAATGGAAGTGGGCAGTTAAAGCGTTTCATGAATAAAGTTTCAACATCTGCTCTGAAATCCCAAATGAGCAGTCAAATAAAAGTCAAATAAGAAAGATTATCACGGGCATTATCGTAGAGATAATCAACTTTCTACATAAAGGGACAGGACACAGTTTTCACGAAAGCCTGCGGCTCGTTCGGATGACTTTGGCAGTGGAGATTTTTGAAGCCGCAGACGCATCTCCAACTGTATAATTTCCAAGAAGCAAAGACGCTAAAAAATCTGCCCTCTGCTTTCTTAGCATTATTTCCATTTCCATCTGTTTTCCAATTTCCTTGGCAATGAGTCAGTTGTTTAGAGAGGGAATAGAAACTCCTGAGATAGAGACAGAGGTGGACAAGCACTGGGCCAGCCATCTGTGGCTGCCCCTCAGTGAGCATGGCGTGTTCTAGCACCTTCTGCCCAGAGCATGAAGGTACACTTTATCGCTAAGAGGTTCTGGAGAACAGAAAGACACAAGGTGTTTTTTTTTTTTTTTTAAGATTTTATTTATTTATTCAGCAGAGATAGAGACAGCCAGCGAGAGAGGGAACACAAGCAGGGGGAGTAGGAGAAGAAGAAGCAGGCTCCTAGCGGAGGAGCCTGATGTGGGGCTCGATCCCACAACGCCAGGATCACACCCTGAGCCGAAGGCAGACGCCCAACCGCTGTGCCACCCAGACGCCCCAGAAAGACACAAGTTTAAACAGTGGATGCATTGGCTAGAAAATAACCTTTCAAGAAGCCTACATTTCCCTCTGTCATGTTATGGATTGCTAACGACTCCTTGGGTGATGTTTTATGTCCTTTAAACCTCATACCTTACAGCGTTAAAATGCAGGATGCCAGCGATCGATAAATTTTAGTGTCAGTGGGGGGAAAAAAAGAGAAGAAATGCCCATCAAATGCTGACCACCATTTTTTCAAAAAAACTTCCATTGGCCATAAAAATGGCAAGATAATTTAGATACTTTCTGCTTTGTACTTTGGAGCAAATTTCTGGACTAGGTAAGAACTCTTTCAATGAGGATGAATGAGGTAGCATCTAAGTGCTTTGGGCTCCTTGGAGAAAAGATGGTACGTGTCTATCCATCCCTAGCTTTGAAATTGACTCCTCTCCCATCTCCCCAGGACTCCTCTCCTCTGTAGGAACACGCATCATCAGGCCAACTAAGCACTTGGGTGAGAAGTCTCTTAGAGGTGGGGGTGCCATTGAAGCCCAATAACAAGGGAGAGGGAAGGGGGCATGTTTACTTTAAGGAAGGAAGGCTAATATTTATCAAGGGCTTACTGGGAGCCCAGCACGGTGATAGGCTATTTATGTGTGTCATGCCACAAGGATGTTGTGTAGTAAACGGAACTGTCTCCACCTGAAAGGTGAGGGAATAGGCCCAAGAAGTTAAGTGACTCGCCCAATGGACAAACAAAGAGATTTGAACCTCACAGGAGGCCAAGCAAGGTTCAAACTAACGTCCTCTAACTCTAATTCCTGACCTGGCTCCTCCAGGCATCCCTGACAGTCCTCTAAAGCATAAAGGGGGCTTTTCGAGAATTGAAGACAGTTTCACAAGAACAGAGCTGGAGGAGTGTTACAGCGAATGTTGGAGAGATACATGTGTAGGGAATGTGAGAGCAAGCCAGAACGTGCGTGCGGGTGAGCCAGCCCTTGTAGTATTGTTAGGGTAGCTGGTTGGTTTTGAGGTGACTTCTGGGTTGTTCTCAAGACCTACTTGGGGCCAGAATAGATATTTTAACTTTATTGTAGGAGAAGGGATTTACCTCCTGAAGGAGAATCCTGGTCTGCAGGAGGGTTGCCCGTTAGACTTTGTGTGACCTTGACCTGATGCCTGACTCTAGAACCTGACCCTGCGGTGATCCTGGAGCAATCTTGAGCTGACGGCTCATGCATCCCTATGCCCCACTTAACTCTTTTGTTGAACTGCGCCAAAGAATGGAGGCAGATACCTGCAGGACTCTATCATAAATGCCATCAGCCGTGGCCAGCACAAAGCTTGAAGAAAGAGTTCTCGTTTATAAAAAGGGCTTTTCTTTCCTTGCACCTCGTCTCCCTCCCCGGGACCGTCTAGGATGGGAGATCTGGGGCTTCCAAGATCCTCTACCCCATTCTGATTACACAGGATAAGGATTTGGGTCTTCCTCTGTGTCTGACGGGATGTTAACCAGGATGGTATCAGGCCACGGGGAAAAGTGCAAGGCTTCAGTGGAAAAGGTCAAAGCAGCCTCTCCTTTAACTCTACTTTTATTTACATTGCCTGAAAACCTGTGTCAAGGGGTAGGGATTCACAAAGGGAAATAGTAAAGGACAGAGTTTGCTACAGCTTGTTTCTGGAAACTGTGTGAGGGTTGTTAGAATTTGTATAACGTCTCTATCCTAAGAAGGTTATAATGAAGACGGCGCATAATAACAGCACACGAAGAGATAGACTGGGGGCTCCAGCCCCAATCCCATTTTCTGTTGCTGGGTCCTTGCGAAATTTCCAGCAATTCATTTCCATTAGCCCTCAGCTTTTAAGCTCTCGGATGGAAAAGGGCTACAGAATTGCCCACCTTAGCCTTGATCTGAGGTACAGACCGGCGTGGAGAATTTTGCAGACACAAAGTGATACACAAATGCTTAATTAGAAGACCAATTTTTCCCCACAAAATGCTTTTTAAAAATCATTTTCCAACTCCCATTTTAAAAATGGGACACATCTCACCATGATTAGTGGTGTCTTCTAGGAAGCGAGGGAACACAGTGCAGACCTTGGCCTTAGTCACACTGACGAGCATTTGGTGGCTCTCCTCCCTGGCTCCCCACACCCCACCCACCCCGCTCTGGGAACAGGTGCTTGCTCAGCCCCTTCCCTGCCTGGACCACTTCCTATAGTTTATTCTCATGCTGCCATCTATAGGTGCTCACGTATTATCACAAGCTGAGCCGGGCCTCTGACTTTCCCATCTGATTCAAATCAGAGCTGTTAAGAGGGACGCTGAGTCAGCCTTTGGGTTCTTCTCAGGCAATTTCTCTTTCAGGTGCGTGCTCCCACGTGTCTTGCTTGCCCCTCCCCCCAGTGGGGGCGAGAACACATTCAGAGGGGAGGCAGAGCCTGAGGGCTGGCATTAGAGCAGCTCTGAGCTGCTTGGCGGTGGGGAGGGTGCAGGGGAGGGGGGCTGTGGAGAGGAGCTTCCAGGGAGGGGAGTCATGAGACCATCCATTCCCATCCACCCCATAGGTGAACACCTTCCAGGCTGTCCTAGTGTCTGACGGATCCTATACTTTCACGCTCTTCAATTATTATGAAATCAACTGGACCACTGGGACGGCAAGTGGCGGCGACCCCCTGACCGGCCTTGGGGGAGTGATGGCACAGGTAGGTGGCTCTCCATGTCATCTCCATCGTGTTCCCGCATTCTGCCAAGTTCTCTAGCTTTTAACTAGAGAAGTGTGTCTGATTTTGCAGGTGGAGCGAGAGGCTAATCTTGCCCATCTTTGATATCTTCATCTGGGCGTGGCATGCGCAAGGCAAGCCTTTCTCACCTGGAACGGTGTCCCCGGGGACCCCTGGAAAAGGGGTCTCCTGATTTCAGTGTGCCGGGTGCTGCAAATAAGGTGCTGGGGCCCCTTAACCAACAAGAGTGATGTTTGTGTTCAAGTCTCGTCTTCCTTTTGTTCTCTAGGCAGGATTTAATGGTGGAAACCTCACCAATTTCTTCAGCCTCCCGGGGTCAAGAACCCCCGATATTGTGAATATACAAGAGACCACGAATGTCAATGTTCCAGGCCGCTGGGCATTTAAAGTTGATGGGAAGGAAATTGACCCAGCCAATGGCTGCACTTCCAGAGGTAAAGACTTCTCCTCTTCTCCATGGCAAAGTAGGGTTTGCTTAGTGTAGACTGACAGGCAGGCTTTTAAGCCACGGGGGCGGGCTCGTTCCTGATGCCTTCCTCCTTTGACATCTCCCAGCTGGGTAATGGAGATCAAGGTAGTTTTAGCATACACATTCATCACACTGGGAGCTGAAACCCTGCATTTGCTCCACGGCTGTTTCTATAGTCCTTGCCTGGGGTGTGAACAGAGTTTCCTCTTCGAAATAACTCCAGCGTGGACGTGGCTCTTGAGGGATTGCTCAGCCAGAGGGCCAGAAGGGAACCCTCCTGTTTAACATTATTTTTGTTGTTGTTATTGTTGTTGCCATTGCCCCCACCCCTTTCCATTTTTCTTTCCCTCTTTACTCCTTCTCTGCCATCTGCACATCGTCGATCCGCAAGGGTGGGCGAGCTCAGAGCATTGCCAAGTCTCCACGAGAGTAAAGCAGCACTTCATAGTATGATTAGAAAGCAGGGAAGAGAGTGTCATCCTCCTTCAGGGGGCATCTCCTAAACTCCTCTCTGCAGCAGCAAAACGTGCAGGAATTTGGGGACAATCAAAGCTGGCATTAGGTCCGTGGGATGAGATGGTAGTTGAGCCTCGCTGAGTTTTCTTTACATTGACATCCAAAGTTTGGGGCCTTCTCTGAACTACCGAAACCTCTTCGCATGTGCAAAACAGCCCAGGACTCTCCCAAGAACATCCTGGCTTATAGATTCCTGCTGCTTTCGTATCTAAAAGTATTCAGGAAACCGTATGGCTATTGGTATTTCTGCTTCCGGAGTGGAGGCTACAGCAACGAGAAGTAGGAAATCCTCCATCTAGCTGTCTGTCCATCCACCCGACCGTCTACTCACCTATCCATTTAGCCAGCCAGCCATTGCTTCTTTCCAGAGAATGTTTGAAAGCCCCGACAAGGTGCTGGCCACTCCACTAGGTGTTGGAGAAGGAGGAACTCTGGCTCCCACGACACGGCTGTGGTAGAGCAGACGGCCACGGGAACAATGATGACACGATATAGGACATGTTGTGATGGGCGAGAGGGGAGGGGGCTGCGGAAGCACAGAGGAAGACCCTGGAGAAAATGTGTGTAGATGTTTAAGAAAGTTTTGGGTTGGGTTGCAGATTTTAGGAGATCTCTTGTCCCCTCAGATAGAAAGCACGGTTTGGGGACCCACCTGTCTCAGCAGCTCTGGGAGGCCTCAGTTCTCTTTTGACTCGGGTTTAGTCGGTGGAATATACAGAAAAACCACGTTCCCTGGGCCTGAAATGCCCACGCTCTCTGCCCCATTCCCTGCACTGCAGTCAGGCTTATCAAACCTCCAGACTTTTGCTCTAACAAAGGGTCATCTGTACAGATGGCCCTGCCTGGGCATCCTTGTCTCTGTGGACTCTGTAAAGTCCTCCATGTTCTGAATAGCAAATAAATGTTTTGGAGCTGAGCCGATATGAAACCGGGTGGGAAAGAACCCAGCTCTAAAGCTCACCCATCTTTCAGAGACAGTGCCCTCCTGCCTAACAAAGTGTAAAGACCGCTTCCCTTAAGGTCTGCAAGAGATACCAAACCAATACCACGTTATCTCTCTCCCTTTTATGGCCTGGACTAGGGACCTACCCCACGCCTCCACCCCTGTGTCCAGGCATCACAGAGCTGACTGGCTGTGGCCGTGCAACCTAAGCGCCCGGTGACAACCTCTCGCCTGCGTCCCGGGCATGAAATGCCGTGATAATGGAAGACATAGGCTTGCAGAGCTGTAGAGTTGATCAGATGCCAGCCGTGTACAAAGCCTCTGCTTTGACTTCATTCTTTCCCCCCTTGAGTAATGGGTTTGAGTTTCACATACAGAACAAATTCAATATCCTGCTACAGACTACTGTGCATTTTTATGCACCACTGGACATATATCAATCTAATGAGAATTGGGTTTGGCCTAGGGGATAGCCGGGGAAAATTTGCATCGAGCTGGTTTATTATATCATCGTTTTGCAAACAAAATTATCTCAGAGAGCCTACCTTTTGGTCCGAACCTCCTCTCTTCAAAGGCATTTTCCTCTCATTTATTGGAAGCCTGAGAGAGCAGAGACTGGAAATCATATGTAGCGGAGGCTGTTAAAATGTATGCAGCCTGGACCAGTGCCAGAGAGCACTGAGGTTCGGGGCCCGTCATCGGGACCGATGCATCTGACCTGCTGAGAATGTGAATAAATCTATTATCCCATATTTGGGCTCTATTCTCAACAGGTATGAAACATAATTGCCTGTGGAGACATCCTCGTTCCTGCTGCACACAGAAAGGACTGCTCCCGAGGCAGCCTTGCCTTCTGCTTGGGTTAATCTCGCGGCCCGTGCTCTTCACTAAGTATCCAGTTTTATAAAAGAACGTGAGAGATCTTTCCAAACTACAGTTTCAAGCTATGGTGCACTCCCGGCATATGACCTTATTAACGTTTCTTAATGTTGCGTCTTTGAAACGTCCCTTTGCAGGCATTCTCAATTTACAAACGCTTCTCCCTCTCTCATCATGTGCCGACCTGTGAGAGCCTTGCTGTTCCCCATGGGAGAGGGACGAGAAAATAGCACTGCCCACATTTTACAGGTTGGAAACCTGAGGCAGAGGGAAGTAAAAGCCAGTAGTCTTGGAAGCTGATTGCAGAGTTGTGACCACTTTCCAGGTCTCTTGGCTCTGACACCCAACCAAGGACAAGATCGCAAGCCCCGGCCCAGAGACACTTCTATTTCCATCGAGGGTTGAGATTAACTGGCAAAGTTGGAAGTTTTTGGTAGGGGAGATCATTTATTTCGGGAAATGATTTTAAAGACTGATTGTCTTCCAAATAAAGAGTAGCAAATAATTTTAAATCAGCACACACACCCCCCCCCAACTCCATTCTCCTCCTGACCTGGATTCTGTTGAGCAGTTCTGCCCTGTGGATAAAGACAGAGAAGTATTAGATTTGGACAGGGCCTGGGGTGAGAGAGAAGATAGCTTATATAATGTAGGTTCTGCCTAAGAAGTGTCTGCAGGAATTTATGAGCCCTGGAAGTCAGAGTTCAGCCTTTTCCAGAATCCTCCCAGGGAGCCTGGGATTTAAACTTGTATGCCTGACTCCTGATTCATGCTTATTGATCTCTTCTGGTACATGCAGGGCCCCCAACAAATGTTTGCTGAGTGAATGGGTGAGTGAAGGAGACAGCAAATTAGCACATGAAGCAATTGTGTTGCTAAGTTAGCAGGGGAAGCTGGGCCTGTTTCTGGAATTCCCTTCCTCTTATTCCTGAAGGGGAAGGATATGACTCCTGTGGGTCACAGTCTTTGCCATGGACTAAGACGACGTGTCCTTCCTTGAATGAGGACGTGCTCATCAGCCGTGGAGACGATGATGCCACGAGGTAGACTGGAGGCCCGCAAGCCTTGGCCTGGAACCTGGCTTCACCCCTGAGTGGCTGAGCGCTCTGAAGCCTCAGTTTCCTCTTTTGTCAAGCAAGGTCGATAACACCTGCCAAATGGGGTTCTTGTGTGGATCACGTGGTATGATGGAGGGAAAGCATCAGCCCCATGTGTGGCACGGAGGGTAAGTGCTCAATAAACGTTGGCTCTAATGTCATTCTTCCCCAGGACAGTTCCTTCGGCGAGGGGAGGTATTCTGGGATGACCTGAACTGTACCATCAAGTGTCGCTGCCTGGATTTCAACAATGAGATCTACTGTCAGGAGGCCTCCTGCAGCCCCTACGAAGTGTGCGAACCCAAAGGCAAGTTTTTCTACTGCAGCCCCGTGGAGACCAGCACATGCGTGGTGTTCGGGGAGCCTCACTACCACACTTTCGATGGCTTCCTCTTCCACTTCCAAGGCTCCTGCGCCTACTTGTTGGCCCGACAGTGTTTGCAGACTTCCAGCCTCCCCTTCTTTAGCGTGGAGGCCAAGAACGAGCACCGTGGGGGCTCAGCTGTGTCCTGGGTGAAGGAGCTCTCGGTGGAGGTCAATGGCTACAAGATTCTCATCCCCAAAGGAAGCTACGGAAAAGTCAAGGTGAGACCCTCTCCATCCCTCCTGGGAAGATGGAGAAGCTGGAGATTCTTCAGCCTGGGGAAGACTTCCTCAGATCTGCTCGTTCTGCTGTGTGATGTTCGTACCAAAGAGGTGCACGGCTCTTCCTTCCTTGCAAATATCTTGTAAAACCTTTTTACAAGGTTCAATTTCATTTGTACAAGAGCCAGCCTAAGCTCTGTCCTTGATATGCCTATCTGCTCTATAACTTAAAGTCCATTTGCATTCCTAGTTACCTCATAAACATGGGTATACACACACACACACACACACACACACACACACACACGTCCAAGCTCAGTAGTAACTGGGAAGAGAGGTACGCTCAGGTTCTTACTAACCTGGCTTGCAATAGTGGTAGCCACGGGGTCATGCCCAGGAGATGGTGCAAACACAGAATACACACTCATAACTCAGGACAGCCTGTCATTAACAATCCTCAGCCACCCTCCATCCTGTTTGCCTAAGAGCTGCTGCTTCCTTGTCAGAGTGACTCCGAACTGATCGGTGTTTCCAGAGGCACGTGCAGGCACCTCAAAAGGGCTCACCGAGGTGGGAGCAGAGGCGGTTCTTTGAGAGCTTTGTCCAAACACCCTCTCACAGGATCCCCACTCCTGCCTGGAATAAGAGCGAAGAAGGTGGGTCTCTGCTGGCCTGTTTAGCATATGCAAATGATTCCCATCGCTGCCCACCTGGATTTCAAGCAGGGGTATCCATAAGGGAGGGAAAGCAAAGAGCCACTAGCAATTACTCAATTTGTGGAGGCCCCAATTTTCATAATGTTCACACCAGCCTTGTTGCCACCATGTATTTATTCAAGCACTAACAACCGAGACCACAAGGGGTTGATTGCTTCAACCCCGTGCAATCCTCAATCCCCATGCACAGAGGTCATTACGGAGATTACAAACCAGAACTGAAGCCAATGCAGAGATTTCTTTCTTTTTTTTTAAATATGTGTTGTAGTTTTAACTGACACAGCATGTCCAACAAAAGGCAGGGCCAAGGAACTAATTCTACTTTTCCCAGCTCTGCCAGTCGTAGGTCTGTACTGTTTATCATGGTCATAATTAGAAAAGTGAGCTTTTACTGTGGCTGCAGTGCCAATTTGCCTGTTATTTAGTCAGTCTCTCTAGGGACGGCTCTGCATATCAAATCGAGGTAAGAGTGTGGGTGCAGAAGTTTGGAGTGTCTCCCTTCTAAATGTCTATCGTGCTGTTGAGCAAGATACTTACCCTTGTAGATAGATGCTACTATTTCAAGCTAGAAAAACATTCTCTGGCGTTCCCCTGCTCGCCTGAATTCTGGGGATGATGTGTACCATATCCGTAGGTGAAGAAGAAAGCTTTATGCTTTATTTCTATTTTCCGTTTTGATTAAAGTGCTTTTTCACTCACAGTCAGAGTCTTTTTCAGAAGGAAAGGGGTACTGTCATCTTTTTCAGGCCCAGCAGCTCTGCTAATTTTGTGTGGCTCTTTTCCGTCATCCAAGCGTAGGGCACGGATTCCTCAATTTTCTGTAGCGACAGGGAGATGTGGATGTGAATGTAAATGTTTCAGGAAGAAAAGGTTATGTGACTCCAACTGCGAGCTAACAATGGCTTCCTTTTCCTTTTGCCAAATGGCTTCCAAGTGTCTCTGAATACACCTGCTCTGCTGGGAGGTTGGCCCTGTGGCCGGTGGAGCCCCCACCCAGGGTGAAGCGGGGACAGGCAAGGAGAGGGATGGCAAGCAAGAAGGAAATGTCTGTGGGGCAGCTGACTTCTCCAGACATGCTTGGCCTGGCCGGAAATGGCCAGCAAGATCTGTTCTTGCAAAGTACAGATCACCTTTCTTCATATGCTGGGGACTGGTTCTGTATATGGATTTTCCCCCTTTGGATTGTTCTCAAATAACAAAACAAGCAATTTAGGATTGTCTATGCTAATGGGGGCTCAAGACAGCCAGCTAAAATCCGTATATAATAAATGTCTCCTCTTAGCTAATACTTCCCGGTTTTCCTATTTCTCCCCCAAATAAACCCACATAGTTTAGGGTGCTGCAGTGAAAAGACCGTCGAGGCCAAATAGCAGGGAGTGATGAAGAACTCTGACCCTGGGGTCAGATCTGCTCAGTCCCTGTGCCACCACTGCTGGCTGAGTGTACTTTAAGCTTCATCTTCTCCATCTGTAAAATGGGTTAATAGTGTCTAGGAGGCAGGGCTCTCGGGCTATATTCGGACTTAACTACCTCCACCCAGCACTGGGACAGAGGCAGCAGAGAGCAGTGGCATGGGAGCCCAGCTGGTAAAAGTCAGGCCCTGTCACCTACAGTCATGCAAACCCCGAATCTCAAGTTCTTCATCTGCAAAAGGGGAAGATGGTAAGGTCCTTCTAAGTTTGTCGTGAGGATGAAATGGAATAGCCACATGTGCGATATCCAGTACAAAGCCTGGCACACAGTAGGCACTTTATACATGGTGCTTCCCACATTGCCATCACCACCAAAATCCCTTTTAATTCTAAGACCTTACGCTTCTACAATTCTACTTCTCTCTCCAAACCTCTCCCTTACCCACATCCTGTCAAAGAGGAAATGACTTGAATACAGGGAGAAGAAAGGAGGCAAATAGGTGGGGTTCATGTCCTGCTGGCTAGTCGAGAGTTGAGACCTGAGACTGGAGGAATGAAATAAGAAATCAACCAGGAGCTCCTTGTCTGAGCACTGTCGGGGACAAACATGGTGACTCTCTAATTCGTGGTTTAAACTGAGACATGTTTCATGTGGGAGTGAATGGGAGTGCAATGAACACTTACACCGGGAAGGAAGGTATAAACTGGGCCAGTGTGGTGCCTATGGTCAGCCTAGGGCTTAAATCAGTCTAGCTGGGACAAGATCCGATGCAGAGAAACCCAGGGTGGGGGAGGGGGGGCTGCTGCAATATCCAGAGACAGCTGGAGATGGTCCACCCCATGGCTCCTGCTTCGAGACATAGAAGACTGCCCTTTGTTCGCAGGAGATTGAGTGAGAGTGGAGGAGGGCGCTCGGCAATGGGCATGTTTGGCACTTAAAATTATACCAACCTTGGGGAAGATTTCATTTCCATCTCAGCATGGACAGTACATGAAAGTCGTATCCTGTGCTCTTGCTAGCT
This sequence comes from Ursus maritimus, assembly GCF_017311325.1. Taxonomy (NCBI): domain Eukaryota; kingdom Metazoa; phylum Chordata; class Mammalia; order Carnivora; family Ursidae; genus Ursus; species Ursus maritimus. The sequence continues at coordinate 46,990,414 of NW_024424008.1, read as the reverse complement.
GACCTTCCTTATTGTATGGATTTTCTCGCCCGTGTTGGCTAACCTGCTACCTAGGAGATAAGGATGGATCAATCAATTCCTAGGTCTTTCTTTCTACTTGTAGCTCTCTGTAGGATGGCTTATTTCCCAAGCCTACCTTTTTGTCCCCTCCCCCATTTAGTCCTGCTAACCTCTAGAGACCGGCAATTGCACATGGGATCTACCATGATAAATTTTGGAGTGATGCTTGGACAGGCTACTGCCTCACTTCCTAGAAAACTCAGGAAGTAGCACAAAGATGGCCGTGAAGACCCTTGTCCTTCCTGTGTGCCCGAAATCAGTATGGGTCCAGTGCATTGACTATGCACTGACAGGCTGCCACACAGGGGACTGAGCTAGGCTAACCATTCTATCCCAGACCACAGATGTGATGTCTACAGGTGCTAGGCATGTTAAGTGTAAAAAAAGAAGAAAGTGAGCTCTCTCTGTTGGAGGCTTCTCAAGCCACCTACTCACATGAGCCACGCATATGGGACTCCCTCTTGACTGCTCCCCACTTCTCGCTCCCCACTGCAAAAATCCACCAGGTCCTTCTGAGTGGACTCCATGAGCTCATCCCACCCTCGCATGTCTGTACATAGCTTAGGCCCCCATGCTCCATTCCCTCGGACTTTGGCATCCATTCCCTGTCTGCTTTCTCTGCTTCTAATCTTGACATGCTGGCCAGCGTGGTTTTTCTGACATGCAAATCTGACTCGAGCAGTCCCGTACTTAAAACCTTTCAGGGTCTGTCTGCAGAATAGAAATCCAAGTTGTTATATTTGTTTTTGTGGAGTTTGTTTTGTTTTAAAACATGGCTTAAAGGGCCCTCTGAGATCTATTCCCAACACGGAGGCCAGAGGAATTCTTTTAAAACGGAAATCAGATCATGTCAGTCTTCTGCTCTGCCCTCTTGGCTCCCCATCTTGCTCAGAGTCAAGGCCAAAGACTTTACAATGGCCGACAAAGGGCTCCCTGTTCTGGCTGCTCATATCTCTCTGGCGTCATCTACCACCGCCCTCTCCTTGTTGTGCCTGCTCTGCCATGCCAGCCCCTTGAGGTCCCGGGAGCACCCAAGCACACTCCACCTTAGGGCCTGGCTGTCATGTCTGTGGGATCCACTCTCACCCCAGATAACAGTGTGGCTTGCTTCCTCATCTCACACATCCCCTTCCCTGACCGTCCTAGTTCAAGTTAAAAACCCTCTTCCCTAGCACTTTGCTTGCGTCTATTTTATTTATTTTTTTTGTTTGTTGTAGGTCTCCTCAACTAAAATATAAGTTCCGTGGGGCAGAGATTTGTGTCTTTTTCACTCATTGCTAATCCCCAACTCTCAGAACAGTGCTTGACACACAGAAAGGCCTAAATCACCCTTCGTTGAATGAAAGACCACGGACCTTGCCCATGTCTCCAGCTCATCTCCGGCCACCCCTTCCCCTCTGCAGTCCAGTAACACCCTGATGAATGTCCCCACGCTCACACAGCTGCTTCTAAACCCCTGCCTTTATTCTCTTGTCCTGGAATTCCCTGCCCACTCTTCCTTTGGCCATTTCTGTTCATTTTAAGACCCAGGGCAGGCTTAACGGCCTCCAAAAAAGGCTTGTATGAGTCCCCGAGGCTAGATATAGGGTTAGTTTACTATTCTCCCATTGCATGATCCATTAATACATATTTAAAACAGTATATTATAAATATCTATTTTATCTCTCTTCCTTGGTAGACTGAGACCTCCATGAGGGCCAGGGACAATTATTTCCTTTGTTCTTTATTTCTCAGCGCCTCACATAGTGCTTGGTACCCAGTAGGCGTTTAGATTTGTTGGTCGTTGCTGAACGATGACATGACATAGCCCTGGCATCAGGAGGTAACAGAGTGAAACACTCAGAGAAAAATACCAGGGCAGCTTCCAAGCTAAAATGTGGGGACCAGTTTATGGTACACATTTCAGCAGGGAGGAGGGGTCAGGGACTGTTATAGGCAGTGACTAGGTCATGGAAAATATGTGACTTCAGTCGAGACTTAAAGGAATGAATTTAGAGGGGTGAGAAGGAATGATAGGCTTACTAGTCTTCCGTGAAGCTAGCTCTAGAGCCAGCCAGGAAGGGTTGACAACCACCTGGTCCCCAGAGGAGTCTCAAGCGGTGGTGGCCATGCATGTCTATCATGGCTCAAATGCACTGTGCTCGGCTGGCCCACGCTACCCTTCTTTTGAGGGCTCCCCCAGGCCTCAGCCTTCATGGAAAGCAAGCTTACTGGAGCCTGGGCAGTTTGGGGGGCCATTGTCTCTGGAGCACTGAGTTGCTTTGCCTCCCTTTCCCGACCTCAGCCGGACCCATTGCTCTGGCACCTGCTTACCTGCCTTTTACTATTACTGTTGTTGGCAGGTTAATGACCTAGTGACTTCCTTGCCGGTCACCTTAGACTTGGGGGCAGTGAAAGTCTACCAGAGTGGCATGTCTACTGCCGTGGAAACGGATTTTGGGCTCTTAGTGACCTTTGACGGCCAGCACTACGCCTCCATTTCCATCCCAGGCTCCTATATAAACTCCACGTGCGGGCTCTGTGGGAACTACAACAAAAACCCCCTGGACGACTTCCTGCGCCCGGATGGCAGGCCGGCCATGTCTGTCCTGGATCTTGGAGAGAGCTGGCGGGTCTACCACGCCGACTGGAAATGCGACTCGGGCTGCGTGGACAACTGCACCGTGTGTGACGCGGCCACCGAAGCACTCTTCTTTGGCCCGGACTACTGTGGCTTCCTCAACAAGACGGACGGCCCCCTGTGGGAGTGTGGCACTGTCGTGGACCCCACGGCCTTTGTGCACAGCTGCGTGTACGACCTGTGCAGCGTGAGGGACAATGGGACACTCCTCTGTCAAGCCATCCAAGCCTACGCACTCGTGTGCCAAGCCCTTGGCATTCCGATCGGAGACTGGCGAGTCCAGACGGGGTGTGGTAAGCCGGCATCCTGTCCAAATGGAAGGCCACGCTCACGCAGAGGGCCGGGGAGAGGGCTTCTGGGCTCCATCAAAAAAATCTCCTTGTTAAGACCAATTGCCCAAGAGTGAGGGGGAGGTGAAAATAGCCAGACATTAGGAAGAATGAATGGTCAAAGGATCTTTACTCTCCCTCCCCCCAACACCCAATACCATAGCCAGAAAATGAGAAACCATTGATGAGCCTCAGTGGTCTGGAAACCCCGAACACGTGGCAGGAAGTGCTTGGCTCCAGGAAGGCCCTGTCCCCGGGATGGCTCTCCCAGAGTTAGGCAAGGTGGTAGCATTTTCAGAGGTGGAGGCAGTGATCTTTGTGGCCCTTGAGTAAACACAGACACTGCTCTGAGTAATCAAACCTAGCTTTGGGGGAAAAAACTCACCTCCCAAGTGGAACCAACAGCATTTGTCCCGTGGCTCTTTTTTCTCCACCTTCCTTCCCTCTAGTTTCTGTCTCTAGCTCCACAGCTTTCCTCTGACCCACTGGTGTTGGTGGGGAAAGGGCTGCAGACAGAGAGCATAGAACATCAGGAAAGAAAGCCCTTTATCAGAAATGCTAAGTAGTTAGGAAAAGCTCCAACAGTGTGGGGAAATTCAGTTCCTTTAGAATTACCTTTAACATTAAGCATTTTGTACCCTTTAGTTATCTGGTTTTCTCCTTCTATCCCCCCTAAACTCTCTTATCCTGGTTATATAAATTTTTAAAATAAGCAAGCAAAATAACAGCTTCTTAGAATTCTGCTTTTTTTTTTTTTCTTGGCCCTTGGTTTTCTCCACAGAACGTTATATCCATGCAATTTAGATTCCCGTGCCGGTGAAAAGGTTTCAAAGTTTCTTTCAGTTCCAAGACTAAAGGGAGAATTTTTTCCTATCGGTATAGGCTAGATTCACAAAATCATCATGTATCAGATTCAATTCTTAGGGAATTGATCAAACCACTAAGACTGTTTTCTTGTTGCTTGGTTGTGTGATTTGACCAGCCTCGATTCTGCCTGGAGCATCCAGATCCTGACTCAACTTGAGACTGAACATGGCTTTTTTGGTTTAATCTAAGATCCTTATATAACCTAAGCCTAATTAAATTGCCTAAGATAGCTATTTTTTTCTCTAATGGTACTTTTTCCCTATCTTCCACATTCCCCACTCCTCTCTCATGTTAGTAGGATGAATCCTAGTTGATTCAGACAGCTAGTTTACCAGTCCCTTGAGCCCCTGACTCTTGGATTCAACCAGACTCAAACATTTATATAGACTCAGATGCTTTTCATGTAAGAACCAGAGGCTTCTGAGGCAAGAAGGGCCTTGAGGAGGCACCTAGTTCCAACCTAGCCTCCTGGAGGAACAGGCACACACATTCTTTTCAGATAACCAAGGTTCTTTCTTCTTTTTAAGATCCCAGAGTATTCATTTTCACAGTCTTCTTTGGTCACCTAGGTATTTCAAGCGCCTCTCTGTCAGAAATTTCACGTTTTCAAGTGACTGCTCCCAAGGTTCCATTTTTCATTTGTCCTGCAAGTTGAATTTATTTCCTCCTAAGAGTGGGCCATGCTGTATAAGCTCAGATCAACGTCTATGTCCATCAGTCGAAGATCTTAAAGCATCTTGACGTTTGTAGATCGTCCAATAATAAATCGGTGTTGAACAATCTGTTTAGTCTAGTTAGGATAACAACCTGAAGTTTAATTCAGCCAAGGTGAGCAAATGAGAGTCAAGTTCACAGTTCAATCTCGTTTCCCAGTGGTTATCACAAAGCAGTGGAGCTTGTTTCTACAGACTTCAACTCAAGTCTCTTCCCTGACGCGTGGCCACTGGGCCCTCATTCTAGGAGCTAAGCGTTCCAGAAGGAGCGCCCTTCCTGTAGGCCCCTGCAGGTGCTGGATCTCTGTGGTTAGCACCTGGGGCACTCACCTGTTGTCGCACTCTCTCCTCTCCCCCACGTCAGTGTCCACGGTGCAGTGCCCGAGCTTCAGCCACTACTCCGTGTGCACTAGCAGCTGTCCGGACACCTGCGCGGACCTGACGGCCTCCCGGAACTGCGCCACGCCATGCACGGAGGGCTGCGAGTGTAACGAAGGCTTCGTGCTCAGCACCAGCCAGTGCGTCCCGCTGCACAAGTGTGGCTGTGACTTCGACGGCCACTACTACACCATGGGGGAGTTCTTCTGGGCCACGGCCAACTGCACGGTGCAGTGCCTGTGTGAGGAGGGCGGGGACGTCTACTGCTTCAACAAGACCTGCCGGGGTGGGGAGGTGTGCGCCGTGGAGGACGGCTACCAGGGCTGCTTCCCCAAGCGCGAGACCGTGTGCCTGCTCAGCCAGAACCAGGTGTTGCACACCTTCGACGGCGCCGCCTACGCCTTTCCCACCGAGTTCTCCTACACCCTCCTCAAGACCTGCCCCGAGCGGCCTGAGTATCTAGAAATCGACATCAACAAGAAGAAGCCCGACACGGGGCCTGAGTGGTTGCGAGGACTCCGCATCCTGGTGGCTGACCAGGAGGTCAAGATAGGAGGAGTCGGGGCTTCGGAAGTCAAGGTAAGACTCCTGATGCCCGTGCGGCTTTTCTGATGAGTCTCGCCAAGCGAGGGAGCCATAGTCTTCAGGCCTGCCTTTCTGCCTCTGACCACGGGTGGGTTCCAGGAAGGCAATGACTCCGAAGTGGGGGCATTTCCTAACGTTCCGCACCAAATCAGTCTCTCGGGGGTGAAACGGGGTGAGGCTGGAATCTTGCAAATTAGGTATAGCACTGGCAGGACTAGCTTTCTCCATAACAGCCAATGTTCACAGGACGCTTACTACGTGCCAAGCACTATTCTAAGCAGTACCACACCTAATCCTCTGAGGGATATGTTTTCATCCTCATTTACGTTCTACCTATGGGAAAACTGAAGCACGGAGAGGTTAAGCAACTTCCTCAGGGACACATAGCCATAAAGTGGCATTTGAGCCCAGGCAGGCTGGCTTCCAAGTCTGTGCTCTTTACCCTGTACTATACTGACTTGCCTACCTGTGGATGGGAACCCATGTGGGTAATGCAGACAGTGCCCACAGGGGCACCTCCTGCCCCTCTGACCTGGTCCAAAATATGCATCAGATCATTCTGATCTGATTAGGCATCCAGATCATTCGTTCTAGAAGGATCATTAGGAATCGTCTAATGCCACTCTTTGTTTGCACATGAAGATCCCAAAAGGCTAAGTGAGGGATGGGGGATCTCACAGCTCAGTGGTGGTGGAGCTGGCATGATGCGAGGGCAGCTCTCCCTGCTCCCAGCCCAAGTGTATGTCGTAATATCACAGGAGGTCTAATTTAGAAAATAAAAGTCAACGCAGTCTTGCGCCAGGAGCTTGGAAAACACACATCCACAGACTAAAGAGGCTGTTTTCATTCCCATCGACCCACTGGCAGAGATTAATTTATTAAAAGAATAGTAAAAGGTAGATAGGTAGATGGACAGCTAGATAATTAGAGAGAAACTATATGGTCCCAAGGGGCTAGGACACAGGAACAGTCACATATGAAGGAAAGGAAGGAGCCAGAAAGGTGGGGAAGGAAGGGTGCCATCAGTGAAAAGGAGCTGTCGGGCAGCAGGAAGAAGCCACATGTATGTGGAGACAATTTTCCTCACATTTCACCTCTGTCTGTGGCTAGAGTAGGGTCTCATGTATACGCAAATAAACAGCAAGTGTGTTGAATCAGAGGAGTGGAGAAAGAAAGAAAGAGAGATGCCCATGAAGAAACCGTTTGTGTGTGTCTGTGGTTTCCATAGCCTGCCAGCTTCTTGACATTTCTCAAAGGGCGAGTCACGGGGCAGAACCATGTCTTTATTTCACGGCGGAAATTGTGGGTACTCCGTGTGCATCTGGAATTGATGATAGTGATTTGGTTTTTCAGCTGAATGGTCAGGAAGTGGAATTACCTTTTTTCCATCCTTCGGGGAAGCTGGAAATCTATCGAAACAAAAACAGCACGACGGTGGAGTCCAGGGGTGTCGTGAGCGTCCAATACTCGGACATTGGTCTGCTGTACATCCGGCTCTCCACCGTTTACTTCAATTGCACGGGCGGGCTGTGTGGCTTCTTTAATGCAAACGCCAGCGATGAGTTCTGTCTCCCCAACGGCAAGTGCACGGACAACCTGGCGGTGTTCCTGGAAAGCTGGACAACCTTCGAGGAGATCTGCAACGGGGAGTGTGGGGACCTGCTGAAGGCTTGCAACAATGACTCGGAGCTGCTCAAATTTTATCGGAGCCGCTCCAGGTGTGGCATCATCAATGACCCCTCCAACAGCTCCTTCCTCGAGTGCCACGGGGTGGTCAATGTCACCGCCTACTACCGCACCTGCCTCTTCCGCCTGTGCCAGAGCGGGGGCAACGAGTCGGAACTCTGTGACTCTGTGGCGCGGTATGCAAGCGCTTGCAAGAACGCCGATGTGGAGGTGGGCCCCTGGCGGACCTATGACTTCTGCCGTAAGTTGGGGCTCCGTGATGTGGGAGGCCACCTAGGGGGTGCGGGAGTTGAGCTCAAGGACAGTCGGATGCTTGTGTGTACCTTCCCAGTCTGGTGTGTCCTTTGGAAGGTCCCTCACCCCAAACCAGACTGTTTCTCACGTTTATTTCTGTTTCTGATCACACAGTGTCTCTTCATTGTGGAGCAATTAGCCATCCTATTGACTCCTGGTTTTAGCTAGCGGAGCATACGCGTCATACCAAAGACTCGAAGGCTTTGTGATGGCCGCAATGGTGCCTTCTTTCTTGGCAATGAACGGCTCCATTCTTTCAATAGAAGGTGATCAGTCAGAAGCCTTTCACGGAGTAGAGATTAGCACTGCTCCCTGGGGCAAGCCTGACAATGGCCATGAAGAGAGTCCCATGTTGCTGTTTTTTCATTTTGTCCCCCAAGTATCTGACCCCTCTCAGCAGGGCGGTGGCAGTACTAGCAGTAATTAGAATAATGCTGAGAAGCCCTGACATATAACACCCGTGGCAATGGGGGAGGCCAGAGGGAGGCATGAAGTAGAAGGGCAGGAGGAGTGGCAGAGAGGACGGGACCCATGCCCGGAGCAAGGACTGCCCCACCTGGGCTTCAGCACGCATCCCTTTCCCACCAAAAAGATTGGCCCCAAACCCAAACCAATGCCACCATTAGGATTCCATCCTCTACGTCTGTTCATCTCTCTTCCACTGTATCTCCTGCTATCTGGTTTGTTTATTTCTCAAAACCTTTTATTTTGAAATAGTTGCAAAGTTATAGAAGCATTGCATGAATGTCTGTGTGCCCATTGCTCACATTAACCCACAGTGAGCATTTTGACCCATTTGCTTTATCATTCTCTCTTGCATGCTCTCTCTCTCTGCATCTGAAAGTAAGTTACATACATCATACCCCTCTGCCCCTAAATACTTTGGTGTGTATTTCCTTAGAATAATGACACTCGTTTACAGAACCACAGGATAGTTACTGACCTTAGGAAATTTAACACTGATACAATCATTTAATATCCATATTTTAATTTTGTCAATTGACTTGTGATGTCCTTTATGGCTTGCCCCCTGCAATACAGATCTAGTCCAAGACCATATGTTGTGTTTAGAGCTGTTATGTCTCTTTAGTTTCCTTTAATCTGGAATAATTCCTTAGCTTTCTTTCTCTTTTATTGTCATTTTTAAAGAATACAGCCTCCCACCTTTTAAAATAGAATGACCTTCCATTTGGGTTTGATGTTTCCTCGTGATTAGGTCCTGCTGTGTGTCCCCTCTCAGACTTCTGCATAGGTAATGGCTGTTTTTCTCATGGTATCGCGTTACATACAGTGCATATACTGTCCAGCCTCTCAGTGGAGATGGGCACGCTGGTCCCCTGGTCAGGTGTTGCCAAATGTCTCCACTCTGTGGTCACATTGTTTTGTTCTCTTACAACTAATCAGCTACCAGTGGGGAGACCATACAAGTATCCTGCAGAGAGAGTGTGAGAGAGGATGATAAAGCAAACGGGGCAAAATGCTAGCTGTAAGCTGATATCAAAATCCTCCACCTCTCTTTAACGCCCATTGATGATCTTTGCTTGTATGAGTCTTTTTAGCATGAGGATTACAAGCTGATGGTTTCCAGCTCTAGCACTCTGTTCACTTATTTACCAAAGTATAGATGCCATTCTACTATAACCAAGAGGCTTTCCTTTTCTTCTGTGTGTCTGCCTGTCATTCATCTATTATTCATTCAACCATCCATCCATCCATCCATTTATCCATTCATCGATCCATCCATCCATCCATCCATTTTTCTACCTACCCATCCATTCATCCGGCCATCCATTTATCCATCTCTCCATCCATCCATCTTATCTCAATCATCTTTTAATTGAAGTATAATTAACATATGGTGTTATATGAGTTTCAAGTGTACAATATGATTTAATAATTCTATATATTTCTCAGTGCTCATTGCTATAAGTATACTTCTAATCCCCTTTATCTATATATTTCACTGCTCCTTCCATCCCCCTCTGGCAACCACCTGCTTGTTCTCTATATTCAGGAGTCTGTTTTTTTCTGCTTGTTTCTTTTTTTCTTTGTTTGTTGATCTGTTTTGTTTCTTAAATTCTACATAGGAGTGAAATCATATGGTATTTGTCTTTCTCTGACTTATTTCTTTTAGCATAATACACTCTAGCTCCATCTCTATCATTGCGCATGGCAAGATTTCATTCTTTCTTAATGGCTGAGTAATATTCTATATATTCTATTCTATACTCTCTCTCTCTCTATATATATATATATATATAGTATATCTATACATACCATATACACACACACACACACACACACACACACACCACATCTTTTTTATCCATTTGGCTATGGATGGACTCATAGCAACCTAAGTGTCAGTCATCTATCTTATCAATATGGACACACACATTCCTGTTTTTTCAATTATTTATATTTCATATTATATTTGTTCATGATTTTGGTGCTAAAATTATTCCAAATTTGGCCTGTGGGAGCTCTTCAAGCTGCCTCCTATGTCCTTTGGGCATGCCTTGGTCACTTTCTTACTTTCTGGTATAACAAGGTGCTCCACATTCGTCCTGTAACCTTCCCTGCCCCAGACTAGGATCAGCCATTTCTCCAAGAAGCCCTAATTCCCCCTGGTAGAGACTGTTCCTAGAAGCCAGGATCTGGGTGAGGCTTATGCATTGCTATAAGGGTATTCTTGCTTTGCCATGAAGCCCTTTCAACAGAAACATCTTAGAGCTAAGAACTAAAACACACACACACACACACACACACACACTGCATACATACATATAGGATTGTCTTTTTATATCTCTGGTTTCTGAGCTTTGGGAGCCCCAGGAGCTTGTGGATGGTTTGGTGGCTGTCATCTCAGAAAAGGCGATGATATTCTCAGTGAACCTTAACCACACCAGGGAGGGGTGAACAGTCGATGCTGTGAATCCTAAAGCTGGAATTCTGGGCGCATTCATATGTCACCTACAGGGAGAAAAGCTCCAAGTTCTCTCCTGACCACCACATCTCGTGGCACCTTGTAATACATTCCCAAAACCTTCTTTTTAATCTGCCTCCATATCCTCTCTGGTCCTCTCTGCAGCTTATCTACTATGATCTCTGTCCCTCTCCTGGTCTCAGCTTTCTGGTTGCAGTTCATTCACGGTATGGGGTTCCTGAGCCTGCCCCCTACCAAATCCATGTTGTTGCCCCGCCAGGTCCGCTGTCCTTTCAGACTATGAACTCCACCCAGCAGGCCGTGTTTCTGGGTTGCTTTTGTAGTGCACAGAGCACACTTTGGTGGCATTGTCGGTGTGAAGCACAGTGCAGTGGGGATGATTCCCTCTTTTCCTGGGTGTGATGGCTGCCGAGAATAGCTTCTCACCACCCCTCCTCTACAGATCCCTCCTCTTTACAGTGCCTTTTTTTTAGAGAGAGAGAGACTTGTGGACAAAAGCAGCCAAGGGTCTGGCAAGAAGGACTGGAGCGTGAACGTTTGATTAAGGAAGACTCTGGTACTGAGGGGTTAATCTGGCCAGGGTCTTGCAGGCTGGGCTTGGGCTGAGTAAGAGCTGCAAATCAGGAACACAGTCTTCTCTGGGCCCAGCGGAAAGAGAGAGAGGAGAGACGACCACCGCTCTGTGTTCCGAGATTCTGAACCAGCCCTCCCGTTGGCAGAGCTAGGCTGCCCAATTAAATAATTTCACAGAGGCATTTCAGGGGCCAGAGGAAGTTTTATTACTTCACGTCTGTATGTTCCAGACTTTCAGACAAATTCAGACAACACAATAAGTCATCAAGTGAGAGCCATTTAAATAAGTCATGTTATTTGCTATCACCATAAACCTGCAGTCCATGTTATAACATTCATAATTTAGAGACAAATGTGAAAATCCCTCTGTACGGACATATTTAATCAGTGCTGAACTAGCCTTCAACTCCAAAGCCGTATGGTATTGTAGTCAACGGGAGTGGAGATAGTCCTTTAGCCCAGAGGAAAAAAGATTGGCTCTCAGTACATGGTGCAGAACTGTTGAGTTGGTACTTGTGGGCAGAGCTGTTATTGCCAAGCAATTTATTTCTCTGTAGTGTCCTCTCTGTCCTTGGATTGTAAAACACTATCAAGGAGTGAGAGTGTGCATAAAAGCTAAAGAAAGTTGTAAAGAATAGGCCCCTATTGTCCCAGGGGATAGTGGGGGCCTTCGCAGAGCTCTGGACTACACAGACGTGCAGGCAGATTTCTCCCGGCTGCTGGACTCCTCCATGCCCTGCCCGGGTTACATTTGGGCAGGCCGAAATAATAAAGAGAAATGGGAAGATGACCCGGAACTGTATGGTGAGCATCCCGTACTGTTACCATACTGTGTGCCATCCTTCGTGGCTCGGAGACATGATCTATCAAGGAAGGCTTCCGGGCAGAAGTGCAATATGAAATGATTCTTGACAGATGTGTAGGATTTGACTTTGTGGGGTTCATCCAGGCGGGGGAAAGAATGTGAGCAAAGAAGGTGGGGGGACCAGGGGCAGAAGGCGGGGAGGAGGTAGAAAAGGCCTGAGGATACCCGGAGCAGAGAAAGGAAAGACAAAGGGAAAGCCAATTTATAGAGTAAAAATGCCTTCATAAAGTATATCCTAATAGAAGGAAGTGTGAATAGGGGAAAGGTTTTCTATTTATTGAGGCTGTACTGTAGACTTAATATATTAGGTCATTAATCCTCAGAACGACTGTGCTAGGTAAGTATCATCTTTATTTAATAAAAGAAGAGCCCAGGCTCACAGATGGTACCCCCAGGTCTCTATGGCCCCAAAGCACTGATTCTCTCTGGGACACTCTCCCTCCAGAGTCCTCAAGTCAGGGGACTTAGTGTTGGGAGATCCGGATTCGAGTCTCTTTACAGGCTGGATTAAGTTATGTCCCTGAACTTGAGTTTCTCATCTGTGAGACAGGGATGAGAAGACTTTGCTTCTCTCCCAGGCTGCTGAGCAAAGTTAGACCAAGCTGTCCACAACGATGTCTGGCATGTAGTGGGTGCTCACTAGGGCTCATGGTCTTGGAACCTTCTACACGGAAAGCTAAGTGCCCCAGGAGCACGGGAGCACACGAGGGGTTCCCTGAGCCTCTGATCACCCCAAAGGAGGATGACAGTAGTGCCGAGCACACGGCAGTCACATGCAGCGTGTGCACACGTACACACCACATGCGTCTAGCGAGTGCACTCACGCTCTCTCTGACCCCTGTCCCTTGCTCAAGCCTGTCTTCTCCTTGGCCACCCTCAGCTCTGGAATGCCCGGAGAACAGCCATTTCGAGGAGTGCGTGACATGCATGGAGACCTGTGAGACGCTGGCCCTGGGCCCCATCTGTGTGGACACCTGCTCTGAGGGCTGTCAGTGTGACGAGGGCTATGCTCTGCAAGGCAGCCAGTGCGTCACCCGCAGCGAGTGCGGCTGCAACTTTGAGGGCCACCAGCTTGCCACCAATGAGACCTTCTGGGTGGACGTGGACTGCCAGATCTTCTGCTATTGCAACGGCACAGACAACAGCGTCCACTGTGAGAGCATCCCGTGCAAGGGGGACGAGTACTGCATGGAGGAGGGAGGCCTATACTACTGTCAGCCCCGCACCGACGCCTCCTGCATCGTCTCAGGCTACGGCCACTACCTGACCTTTGATGGCTACCCCTTTGACTTCCAGACCAGCTGCCCCCTCATCCTGTGCACCACAGGAAGCAGGCCAAGCTCAGACACTTTCCCCAAGTTCGTCGTCACAGCCAAGAATGAGGACCGGGACCCGTCGCTGGCCTTGTGGGTCAAGCAGGTGGACGTGACTGTGTTTGACTACAGCATTGTGATTCACAGGGCCTACAAGCACACGGTGCTGGTGAGTAGTCAAGGCCAGACAGCAGGAAAGGAGTTGTGGTGATGTGAGCATGGGGGTTCTGGGTCAGCGGGCCAGGCTGCACCTGAATTGGGTTGGCCTAGAATCCAAGGAGAAGCATAGGATGTTAGAGCAGAGAGAGGCCCTGGAGATTTTCTGTCTCTATCTTACAGGTAAGGAAACTGAGCCTCAGAGAGAAAAATGTTCTGCCCAAGGCACGGAATCAGGAAGAGAAATGGTATCCTTCCTCATGTAGCAGAGTCTGTTGGAGAGCACAGACCTAGATTCGAGTCCCGGCTGGGCTACCGCTGTGTGTCCTTGGACAGTCACTCCATCTGCAGAAAAGAACACGTGCCTAGCACGGCTTAGACGTCTCTAAGTGGTACTACTGCCCCAACCACCTCCTTCCCTTTGTGGAGACCAGCATGGTGTCTCCCTGCTCTGGCCTTCTTCCCACCTCTTCCTGTCTCCCCACTGGCCCCCATGAGATCCGGGAGTTTAGGAGTCTCGCACACATCTGGAGCCCTCGGGGGCCTCCTACAATCTTCCCCTTGGGCCTCAGTTCCCTCCTTCTACCCTCCACTCCCTTGACAAAGATAGGGGAAGATAGGGCTGGAGGAGCTCTGTGTGCTCATCGTCAGGCCTGAGGACATCAGCCCCTGCAACAGACCCAGCCCCTCCTTCTCCAGGGTCTTGCTCTGAGTGGAATCAGGAGTGCTGACAAACCAGCCAGCAGCCCCTGCCCAGCGTTTTGGAGGAGCTGATACGGGGCGTGAGCCTCTTGGCATGACCCTTGCTGACCTGTGGTGTAATTTATCTCTAAGGAGACTCCTTTCCACCTTGTATACATTCTCTGAAAAATGCTGAGCTCTTACTGGAGAGTTCCCTGAACAGCTCTCCAGATCTCTTTCCTTCCTTAGAATCGCCTTACCCTCCCTCTCTGGCAGAGAGAGGCTTCTGAGCTTCCTAAATGCCTGCCCTTTCACGTTTATCCAAAAATGTGCCTTCTTGGCATCTAAGGCAGGGGACTCGCTGTGCCCATTCTTCTTCCCTTCCTTGGATATTATACCCAAACCCCTGACTGCTTTCCTCTGTGCTTCCCAGAACAGTTGGTCCCTACACCCACGACTGCATGAATCGTATTGTCATTCTGGGGGGATGCTCATGTCTGACTCGCTCCGTACTGGTCGTGGGCTTCTTGAGGGCAGGAACTCTACCTCATTCATCTTTATGTGAAATGACTCTACAGCGCTCTGATGTCAGGACACTCAACACATTGTCAAGTGGATGAATGAGATGACATAATAGTCCCTCTCTCCTACGGTCCCTAGGACTTTCATTTTGTTGCTGACCACGTCCTCATCATCTGTGGGATTAAATTGCCACAGAGGCAGGATAGGAATACATTGGATGCCTTGCTTGTAGCTGCTTAAGTCTTCCCACAGACGTCCAGATAGCCGAAGCTGCCCTTTGCAGTAACAGCCCTCAACTCCATTTTGTCATCACATGTGTTAAAATGAACACATGGGTCACTTTGTCCAAGTGGCTTACATCGTATTTGTCTTTTTCTCCTCATCTGATCTATTTCTACCCTTAGATTTATACATTTTCCTGCAGTTCCTTATCCCCTTAACATTCAACACCTTTCCACCATTCTACCATTTTCTTCTTCTAAAAATATAATTTGCCCGTAGGTCCTGTCCCATGCATTGTATTATTGAAATTGCATTTTCTGCCTCATGTTACACACTCTTTGGCACTTAGGTGTATGGATCTCTGAGACTCGCATGCTGTTTTCTGACCCAGTTATTTTCACAGGGAGACCACTGGAGCCTCGTGAACACTTCCTCTCTTTTGTGCTGTCCCTGCTGTCTTTCGTGGTGGCTAATTCCCAGCTCTCCCTAAGTGTCTCCCTCCCTTGCTACCTGCTGTTGGGCCAAGGCCCTGATGGGTCAGCTCACCTTCCCAGCATGTGTCCTGCCATGGTCTCATGGTATGTGTTCATGCTTAAAGGCAAGAGCCATGGGCACCACACAGCTGGTTTCTTACCCCTTAAGTGATGGAGAGGGAAGGGAGTATGCATTTCCCTGGGCTGCCATCACAATGTATCATAGACTAGGCGGTTTTAAGCAACAGAAAGATATTCTCTCCCAGTTCTAGAGGCTAAGAACCCCAAATCAGCTCCTAGCTTCTGGCGGTTGTAGGCAGTTGGTTGGCCTGTGGCAGCATCACTGCAGTCCCTGCCTCGTCTTCATGTGGCCTTGTCCTTCTGTGCTTTCTGTTTCCTGGGCCACATTGCTCGCCCCCTTTAAGGATGCCAGTCTTTGGCTATAGCACCCACCCTGATCCAACATGACCTCTTCTCAACGTGATGCACCTGCAAAGACCATATTTCCAAATAAGGCCACCTTCACAGGTACTAGGGGTTAAGACTTGAGCCTGTCTTTTGTGGGGGGGACACAGTTCAACTCACAACAGGGAGTAAGTGATGGGCATCAAGGAGGAATTGATTAAAGGGGTGGAGGGGGGAATCCTAGCCAGGGCATGTCTTATGTCTTTCTTTCTTTCTTTTTTTTTTTTTTAAGATTTTATTTATTTATTTGAGAGAGAGATAGCATGAGCAAGGGGTAGGGGCAGAGGGAGAGGGAGAGGGAGAAGTAGACCCCCTGCTCAGCAGGGAGCCTAACGTGAGGCTCGATCCCAGGATCCTGAGACCATGACCTAAGCTGAAGTCAGACATTAAACCAACTTAGCCCCCAGGTGCTCCAGAGTCTGTCTTTCTGAGTCACCCAGCAGTCCTAAGTACTCAAGCTGCAAACGGTGTATAGCTTGCAAATCTCTGACATGAAGATCGAGTTCAGGATGCTTGAAGGTTCTTTTCTTTGGGGGCCTGAGGGATAGATTTAGAATTTACTTTGAATTATTAATATGCATTCCAGGATCTGCTTGTTCAATAATTTGCATTTGTTTTTCCCGTGATGTTATTATTAGTCACTGTCAAGAATAATGTTATTATTAGTCACTGTCAAGAATAATGACCATCAGGGGCGCCTGGGTGGCACAGCGGTTAAGCGTCTGCCTTCAGCTCGGGGCGTGATCCCGGCGTTATGGGATCGAGCCCCACATCAGGCTCCACCGCTGTGAGCCTGCTTCTTCCTCTCCCACTCCCCCTGCTTGTGTTCCCTCTCTCGCTGGCTGTCTCTATCTGTCAAATAAATAAATAAAATCTTAAAAAAAAAAAAAGAATAATGACCATCACAATGACAGTGTGCAATGAAGTGTTGGGGGACACACAGCAGGGGCCCCTGGGTCACTGCTGATGCTCCCAGAAGTGGAGGTGCCATGGAAGTGATTCCTTGGAACGCAGGGTCCCTCTATGACTCTGACCTTGCCTTGCACTAAGCAGTACAGAAGGATGTAGGGAAACCACTAAAACAAGGGACACTAGAAATAAACATGCTGTCTATATCCCAGAGAGGGTCATGGGGGTGAGCAGCCCACATCTCAGCCATCCACAGCTAGAGCACCACAGACACCTGCTATCCCCTGCCATGGCCCCTGGGCTTCAGCACAACCAAACGCTTCATGGTCCAGGACGAGGGAAGGCTGACGAGGATCCTCACAGCCAGTGTCTTTATTCACCTATTGGCAATCCTGTGGCCACCAGCGAAGAGTGAGGTTTTGAGCATCACCCTCGCTCAGTTTAGTTTGATGGGCTTATATTGATACCCATTCTGTGCCAAGCTCTGGGGGTAGAAGAATGAATCAGACATGACCTCTGTCCCAAGAGAACTCAGAGTCTACTAGCAGAGACAGATGTGTTAGCAGGTTATGTGGATGGAATGGGAAATGCTCCAAAAATGGGCCATGTAGAGGGTCGTGAGCACACAGGTTGCCTACTCCAGCATCGGGGGATTCAGGGAAGTCTTTCTGGAAGAGGTAACCCAGAGCTGAGCCTTGAAGGAGTACGTCAAGCAGGCTGAGAATGAGATAAAAGCATTCTAGGAAAAGAAAACAAAGTGTGGGGGGCGAGGGGACCTCAGGACCGCTGGAGAAGCTGTAGAAGCAGATCTGGGCCAGTTGTGTAAAGGAAAGCTCTCTGCTAAAGATCTGGTACGTGGTCTTACTCCTGATGCTTAAGTATTTGCAGTACATGTTCTGACACTCATCCCCATGCCCTGTTCTCTTTCTCCTCTGGGCCTTCCTGCTCCAGCCAACAGGCTCTGCTTCCATACCAACCTCTCCCTTTCGGTGCCTCCTCTCCCTCTGCTTCATCTTTCCCTCCATTTGTCACTTGCAGAGAAAGACAGGACAGTGAAGCTGGGATGGAGGTGGCGTTCATGAGGCTTCAGAGGCAGAGAGAAGCCATGCCTGCCCATCTGAGTTGGAGGAGGTTTCTTTCCCAGGGTGCTCCTGGGCAGTGACAGAATTTGCAAGCCCTTTGGCTTGAGTCTGATCCTATTACCTACCCCCAAGGCTGGCCTCCTGCTTGGTACCCTGTAGCCAAGAATGCAGAATGCAAGGAAACTCGGGAGGAAAAGCAGGTTGGTACACGTGAGCCTTTGTATGCACAGCCCTTAGTCTACTGGTGTGGGTCTTCAAGGCAGGCGGGTGTCCCCTCGGACACCCTCAGCTGCCCTCTGTGACCTTCCACATCTGGCTTCTGTGTCTGCACAGGGCCTGTATCGCCACCTCTGGGTCTCCTGGTTGAGAAAGTTATGCTCCCCTGGCACCATCCCCTCCCTGCTCCACCCTCCTGCAGTCCTGAAATGACCTGTCACACCATCCTCTTCACTTCCTTCCTTCCAGGCATGGAGAGTGAGGCATCCCCTCCCTTCCACGGCCATTCTCCACCTGTCCATCTCTGTTTTGCCCTCTCAGGGATCTTGCCTGTCTGTCATCTCCTCTCTCTCCTGTGTTAGGTCCTTCTCTTCAACCCATAAACATGTTCCTTCTAGAGCAAACCTTGACCCCGATTCACCACCAACTTCTACTCAGTCCCTCACCTCCCCTTCCTTTCCAGTTTCCTGGAGAGAGAGATCTTCCTGGAAGATCTGGTTCCATATCTCCGAGTTGCTGTTGAACTGTGCCATCTGACTTCTGGTCTCCTCGCTCTACTGAAGTTCTCTTATGAAGGTCACCAGTGACTTCTTTTCTGCAAAATGAATAGGTCTTTGTCAGGCTTGATCTCATGGCCTCTGTCATGTGTCGTGTTACATACAAGGTCTTCTATGATCCAGGCCCTCCCCACCTCTATCTTCGTGTCCCACGATTCCCAAGACCACATTTTATGCTCTGGCAGTACTAACTTGCTGTGGTTCTTCCTATTTATCAGGCTTTTTCTCTCCAGTTGACCTGTGCTTGGGTTGTGCCCTTTTCTTGGGATTCCCTGTTCTTCATCTCATTCTTCCTTGACTGGCCAACACTTCTCATCCTTTAGGACCAGGTGGGCATGTATCATCTTTCGCAGGCATGCCCGATGCTGTCCTCAGGCTGAGGCTGGTGCATCTATTTATCGTTATCATTGCTTTTATCAGATGATATTAGTATCGATTTATGTACTTTTCTCTGCCACATGCCTGTGAGCGACTAGGGGAAGGGTCCTGTGTTTTATTCCAGCATTTTGCACAGTGACTGGCACACAGTGGTGCCAAAGGAATGAATAAATTCCACTTAGACAAATATTCATAGAGGAGGAGATAGTTGGGTTGCAATGTGAAGGGTGAATATCACCCTGTAGAGAGGAAGAACAAGGGGAAGGGCATCATTGCTGGGTTAGGCTGGGTCCCTAGAAGCAGAGTCTGAGCTGGGAATTCTTAGGAAAGTGAAGGAAGCCCCAGGGGAAGAGAGGTCAGCAAGGATATGGTCTGAGCTGGAGACCAGCTTCAGCCTGGGCCACCAGGATCTCTGGCACATGACCTGAACACAGAGTTGGTCCCCTGGTCCCCTGTGTGGGTTTGTCATCGGCCAAGGACTACCCTTGCAGTGGAGGGGGCAATGGAGTGAGGTCATAACCTTCTGGGCCAAGACCAGCTGTGAGTTATCATTAGCCCATAGTCACGGTGGCTGAGGTTAAGGTCCTGGGCAGGACCCAGAAAGCACCACCACACTTGCAGCAGAGGAATGGCACAACTTCGTTCATTTGGGGAACTGCAAAGTGTTGGGTATTGCTGGACTAGGGGAAGGAAGTGAACTGGGTCTGCGAGATGTGGGGGCAGCTCCTGGAGAGCCGTTCGTGATCTGCTGCGTGTATGAGACATTTTACTCAAGCCATGGAGAGGGTTTGAAGTATTGGATAGATGGCTTTCAATGGCGTTGAAAGATGCTGGTGTGGCAGCAGTGAGTGAAGGGAGGAGAGGGGCAATACCAGAGCAGGGAGACCCATTAGGAGAGTATTCAGTAGTTAGGGTGAAGGTGGTGAGGGTCTGAACCACAGCAGTAGCAGTTAGAATGGGGGAGTGTCGGATAAGGGAGAGATTACGGTAGGAAGGGAAGGCGTTTCTGGTCAGGGAGCAGTGTTAGAACACACCCAGAGGAGCAGCCCCCTGCCTCTCTGGAGAAGAAGACCTGCTCTCCTGGCCCTCACAGTAGTGTTATTTTCCATCACGTACCCACCCAGCCAAGGGCTAGAGGATTTGGCTCATCTGAATCCGAATAGGGCAGTGCAAGGGCAATGCAGTTCCGGAGGTGTATGTTAAGGATTTCCTTGTTTTACGAATGGAAAATATATGAGAGGAAACATGTGTCCAGGGCCCTCTCAGCGTGAGGCATTGCACTGGGCACCCGGCAGGGAGCAAGGGGAAGATGGACATAAAGATCAAAGTGTGGTTCCTGTCTTCAAGCTGCTCATGGTCTTGTAGGTGAGACAGAAGTGTGGACAACGCACCGTAATATAAGGCAGACGGTGATGCGTGCCCAGCAGTGGGCACACATGCGTGGTCTTGGCCAAAACTGAAGAAGAACGCGAGTATCAATCACATTCTGGTTGCCTAGTTGAGGGCGTGATTAATCCTCAGCACAGGCTCGAACAGTCTTGCTTTATAGAAGAGGGACATCTGAGCAGGGTCTGGGGGCAGAGAGGGGGTTTGACGAGCGAACAGTGGCATCCTAGGTAGAAGGACCAGCAAAGTCAAGTCATTCTTGAGAGGGGAAAAAAATCCCAAAGGAATGAATAAACTGGGGCTTAACCTAAAACAAATCCACAGTACAGCTGGAAATAGAAACATTGGAGTTCTACATTTTGGTATTTTCGTCTAAACTTTAATTGAATTCTTATTACCCTCTCATTACCTTGGAGAAAACAATTTGAACTCCTGGGGGAAATAATGCTATGTAAACAGAAGGCAACGAAATAAATAGGTGTATTAGTGTACAAAGGATAGTCATTTAAGTCTGTTTAGATCCTAATAATAATAGTTGACTGACATAAACGACACCACTTGCCAAGATTACGTTCAACCTGCTCAGACCCCCTCTGGGGCTGCCGCTCTCGAGACCGATCGTTAGCAGAAGTGGGTGTTCTCTGGGCCAGCCAGATTTCTCTACCGCAAGCTCTCTCTCCTGTAGGTCAACAACGAACGCTTGTATCTGCCCCTGAAGCTGGGACAAGGGAAAATAAATATCTTTTCCTTCGGCTTCCACGTGGTGGTGGAGACAGAGTTCGGCCTCAAGGTCGTGTACGACTGGAAGAGCTTCCTGTCGGTCACGGTCCCCCGGAGCATGCAGAATGGCACGTACGGCCTGTGTGGCCGCTATAACAGCAACCCCGAGGATGACCTGGAGATGCCCATGGGTCTGCTTGCTTCCAGCGTCAATGAGTTTGGGCAGAGCTGGGTGAAGAGGGACACCTTCTGCCAGGTTGGCTGCGGGGACCGCTGCCCCTCCTGCACCAAGGTGGAAGGGTTCTCCAAGGTGCAGCAGCTGTGCGGCCTGATCCCCAACCAGAACGCCGGCTTCGCCAAGTGTCACAGCAAAGTGAACCCCACCTTCTTCTACAAGAACTGCCTGTTTGATGCCTGCATCGATGGGGGCGCCGTGCAGACCGCCTGCAACTGGCTGCAGAACTACGCCAGCACCTGTCAGACTCAGGGGATCGCCGTGCCTGGCTGGAGGAACTACACATCGTGCTGTGAGTGTCCCCACCCCCTCTCTCCGGGTACCTCGGTTGCTGTGGGCAGGCCAGTATTCCACCCCATTGATGTCCACAGAGCAGAGCCCTCTAAGGATATGCGCTTGGAATTGAGTCTGACCTCTGAAACAGGATGTGTAAGCTCCCAGAGCCTCCATTTCCTTATCTGTGAAATGGGGATAATACCCCTATTTCATGTGTTGCTCTGAGGATGAACTAAGATCACGTACGTAAAGCACAGAGCACCACATATGGCATTTGGACTCAGCAAGGGCACGATACAATTTTAAGAAAGGACTAATGGGGGAAGAATTAGTAGGCTAGTTGGTTCTAGAACCACATGGGCCCATCATGGCGCTGGTAATTTACATACTTTCTCAAAGTGTGCTATTCTGTTCGATTCATATATGTCATATATGAGTCTTTATATTTACGAAACATAGCAGAATGTTAAAAGCATGAGAAAAAGAATGAGAACCCCTGGATTCTAGCCTTGCTCTGTCCTTAAGGGTTGGTGTGACCTTGGAGAAATTTGCTTTTCCTCCCTGGTTCTTAGTTTCCCCCTGATAGTGCTTTGATAATGCCACTGCCTACACCCTTTATGCTACAGAAACAACCAGAGGATCAAATTAGGTAATTGAAAGCGTAACACGCTGTATGCATGCCAAGTGTTGGTGTTGTTATATTAATGGCTTGCTCTGAGCCAAGCCCAGTGCCAAAGACTTTATCAACATTATCTCGTTTATTCTCCTCAATAACCCAATTAGGGAGAAACAGAGACTCAGAGGAGTTAAATAACTTGCCTAAGGTCATACAATCTCAGTGGCAAAGTCAGGATTCGACCTTCTAACCCCAAAGCTCATGCTGTCAACTCATGTACTGGAATAATTTGCCTGTGTCAAGCACATAAGAGGAAAAGATTGGGCGGAGAAACCACGAGTGGTCTTTGGCCAGTCTGCCTTGGTCCATTTTCCCATCTTGATCTCATTAGCGACAGCAAATTTCTTCTAGGCCTAACTGTATGAAAAGCTTACAAATGGTTGCTGAATGCACGGCTTTCTAAATAGGTGATCCAGTGGGGGTCCCAGAGAATAAACTCCCTTCCCATCCTGATAAAGGGGGGGATTTCGAGGAAAACCCAGAAACAGGGTTGTAGTTTAAGGCTCCCATGGCTGATTGACATTCCACATAATTGGATTCATGTAGATTGTGGGGGAAGGACAGGAGGAAGTAGGGAGAGGGAGGGAAAGATGCCGATACCATTTCAGCTGGCCTGGTCCCTGAGTGAGAGGTTGTGGGGATGATGCCAGCAGGAGTGACTGTCCAGACTAATTGGCCTCCGGTGACCTCAGTGAAATAAATATGCCTATAAAAATTCAGGGTCTGGATAAGTCCCCAGAGCTACCCTGGATTCATTGGGGTCAGCACAGTGGAGCCAGAGAGCTTGCCTTCACCTAAATCAGAAAACCAGGCTTTGGTCCCGGGGACCTAGATACGGTGCAGGATGGGGAAACTCTGCTGGGAAAGAGACCAAGAGACTGCCTGCTTCCTCTTGAGACTTACTGCAAGGAGTTCTCTCCTTTCCTGCAACCAGGTTGTGGTGGCTGAACCACTCCCTGCGGCGGCTGGGATGGAGGTCAGGGCATAGTGGATGCCAAAACCCATTGCTTCTAGCTGCCGTGCACAGGGAAATCATAGGCAAGAACTGTTTTTAGAGGGAGCTAACGTCAGGAACTCTCACCTTAGATGACAGGTCTCCATTGTTGTCACTTATGGAAAGGAAAAGGAATTGTGTTGGGAAGCCTCTTCCTTACCCGGGAGGAAGAAAATACCCCACCTCTATCAACTTGGACCCGCAGGGCTAAAAGTGGTGCAGGGTGGGGAGACAGTTTTGCAAAGGAAGACTCCATAGGATATGAAGACCATTTTTTCTTGTTCTTCTGTCTCTCCACCACCAACCTTTCCCTCTCCCCTCCTCAAAGTTCTGCACAGACATGGGGTTGCCTCCTTTATATATAGGAATGGGGAGCTCTATCCAAGGCACTCAGAGCAGAGTCTATCCTGTTTCACCTTTGGCCTTGGGCCCCATCCCTGCCTAGCCCAGCTGCCTGCCTGCAGGGCTGAGGCTGGGATGAATGAGGGCCAGTCAGACCTCCCCCGAACTTGGCAATTCAGGACGGGGGCAAAGATCCGAAAGAGAGCTCCTGATGAGATAGATGCTGGTAGTGACTGGAAAAAAAAAGAAATGCTAAAATAAGAGGAAAAATTATACTTTAAAGAAGGTATGTGGGTGGGGATAGGGGGGCGGGCACAGTTGGAGGCAGCTGAGTTTTCCATTTTGAATTTCAGAAGCAGAGAAAAGCTGTAGGAGACTGAGTCCTAACTCAGCCGTTCCATCTGAGAGACTGGTGAACACAAAAAGCCTGTCTTCAACAGGGTGATTTGTGACCATATGGGACATGGCATGAACCTCTGAGAAGTGAGGGCAGGGTTCACGTCCCCCTGCCCTCCACTCCCCAAGAATTAGTCCAATTCAACACTCACATGTCGAGATACAAGAAATGGTGTTTTCGGAAGGGAAAGGGGGTAATCCGGAACTGTCTGTTAAACTTACCCCTTATTGGTGACAAGGCAGACTTCTGTTGGTTTTTAACAATATTGGCTGTTCCTATCAATGGGATAATTCATTACCCAATTACCGTATTTGTAAACGCATTGGAAAACTTCTTCACCCAAGTTGAACAAATGGGTTTAGAAGGGGAGAGGGAGTTCCATTGTCTTAATTACTAACCCCTCCTTAAATTCACTCAGCTGAGTCCGTCATTTCTTCAGCCCCTTAATGGGGGTCTTAAATTAGCATTGAAGATGGTGAGCATACAGTAAGCCATAGGAGAGGAAAATCATAACGCCTAACACTGATTTGGCTCTGACTATGTGCCCGGCACTGTTCTAAGTGTGATATGAGTCCTTGCTCATATTCTCTGCCCAGCCACCCCGTAAAGCAGGTGCCATTAATAGTCCCATATTCTAGAGGAGGAAAGTGAAGCTCTGAGAAACGTCAGAACTTTCCCAAGGAAAGTAGCTACAGGCCATGCTCTTTCTGGTGGGTGGTGCTGCCTCTCTGACCCTGGGCGGGCCGGGGGCCTTGGGGACTGGGCCCCCCCCACCGATGTTGTAGGGGGTGTACAGGACCTCTGCATAGGATCAGGGCTGTGGGGGTGTCTTCCAACTCCATTGGGCTACCGTGAGAATTCAGTGGAATGATGTCTCATAATCCGTGCCACCCCATGCTGGACACCTGGTGAATACTCAGAGCTGAGTGTCATTCTCATCTTCCCTTTCTTATTCAGAGTCCTGGATCCCAAGTCTGGTAATTAGGGCTTCTCTTACAGATTCCTCCGCGGATCCAATAAATTCTTGTTGAATAAATTCTTCTCCTACTATGACTGTTGCCACTATTATTAGCAGACGCTGTCATTGAAGTACCAGGCAGTGGACTAGAAGCTTTGCAAAATACACCCCATTTTCTCTTAACAGCTACTTGGTGAGGGAGATATTAGCTGCACTTGACAGAGGAAGAAACAGGTTTAGAGAGAGTAGGTAATGTGCCCAAGTGACAGCGTTAGTTAGCGGCAGATCCAGGGCTCAAACCAGTCTGCCCAATTCCACAGCCCTCGTCCACTGCATTGTACTACGTCCCGCCCCCCCTCCGAGGCACGAAGGCTAAAGAAATCAGTGTACTGGCCACGGCAAGCCACATTTGTGACCACAGTGGAAATCCAGGGGTAAGAGCCCTCATGCCCCACAGCTCTCAGTACTTCATTTGGGTGGAGAAAATCAGCATTAGGAATTGTAAAGTTTGTTCTCAAGAATCAAATGTTTATGAACCCTACCTGCCCTGTTCTTCGGACTGTTTTGGGTGTCACGGAAGAATCAGAGTACAAAATAGAGTCTAGTTGGGGGAATGGGACCCGCATGCTTGGAACAACGGGCATCTCTAAATAGCTGGTGTACCTTCTCGGACATTAAAATGTGTTCTAGAGCTTCCGTAACAAAGCCAAGTTAACACTGGGACATGAATAGAAAGATCAACCAGTGGGAAGATGAGAAAAATCCAGAAATAGGCCCAAACACTAAAGAGAAATTAGTATTCCATAAAGCTGGCATTTCAAACTGGGGGAAAAATGTATTCTTTAATAAATAGGCAAGGGACTAAGGACAAGTAGAAGGGGGGAAAGAGCTAAATCCCGCTTTACTTCTCACCCAAAAATAATATCCAGACAAAACCAAGATCAAGCATAAAAATGTCCGTTATAAAAAGTACTAGGAGAAGACACAGGCATTTTTGTTTTTGTGTTTGGTAATCCTGCAGTCGAGAAGGCCTTTCTAAGCAAAATGCCCAAAGCCAGGAGAAAAAACCTGGTAAATCAACAACTTTAAAAATTTAAATTTCTACATGGCAAAAGCATAATCAAATACAAAAAAAAGGAAGCAGCAGCAATTTAAAAGCTAAACAGTAAATACTTTGTAACACATGACAGACAAAAGTCTATTTTTAATTTTTAAAAAGCTTTTACGATGTAATAAGAAAAAAAATCCAACACCATAAAATGTGCAGAGGACATAGAAAGGCAGTTCACAGAAGACATACAAATGTATTATAAACAAGTGAAAAGCTGATCAGTCTCACAAAGAAAGCAAACGAAGTAAGGATATAGTAATTTTTCTCAATTTTTTTATTGCGGTAAAATATACAGAACATAACATTTACATTCTTTACTATTTTTAAGCTTACAGTTCAGTGACATTAGGTACTCACCTTGTTGTATTTACATTGCTGTCAACCCCCACCACCATCCTTCTCCAGAACTCTTTTTATCTTGCAAAACTGAAGCTCTATACCCATTAAACACTAACTCCTCACTCCCCTGGCAGCTGACTATTCTGTTTTCTGTCGCTATGAACTTGAAGACTTTGGATACCTCCTCTAAGTGGAATCACACAGCATCTGTCTTTTTGTGGGTGGTTTATTTCACTTAGCATAATGTCCTCAAAGTTCGTTCATGTTGTGGTGCATTGCAGAATTTCCTTCCTTTTTAAGGCTGACTAATATTCCATTGTGTGTATAGACCACATTGGCTTATCCATTCATCCATCCAGCGATGCTTGGATTGCTTTCATGCTTTTGCTATTGTGAAAAATGCTGCTATGAACATAGGCATATAATCTCTTTGAGAAACTTCTTTCAAATTTTTTGAGCAGACATCTAGAAGTGGAATTGCTGGATCACATGATAATTCTATTTTTAATTTTTTGAGGCGCTGCCACATTGCTTCCCACAGCAACTACACCATTTTCCATTCCCACCAAAGAGCACAAGGGTTCTGATTTCTCCGCATCTTTGCCAACACTGGGTTTTCTGAGTTTTTTAAATAGTAGCCATCCTACTGAGTGTGAGGTGGTATTTCATTGTGGTTTTGATATTTATTTCCTTGATGATTAGTGATGTTGGGCATATTTCCATGTGTTTACTGGCCATTTGTATATCACCCTCTTTGGAGAAGTGTCTATTCAAGTCCCTTGTCCATTTTTGAGTTGAGCTTTTGTTGTTGTGGTTGTGTTGAGTTTTACGAGTTCTCTATATATTCTGGGTAGTAATCCCATATATATATGGGTTGAAGATACGTATATATCGTATTTATGTATGACATTTAAACTTTCACATTTCTAAGGGTCAGAAGGTTTGGTGCTAAACAGCGGGCATGTGGGAAAATAAAGCTCTCAGGTAGCGCTGGTAAGGGGATGAACTGGCATAGCCTCTTTAGAGGACAATTCGGTGGCATCTATCAAAAATTTAAAAGTACGAACCCTTTGACCCAGTAATTCCACTTCCAGGATTTTATTATACAGAGTCATTTACTCATAAGGTCAAAGATATATGTCTACAGATGTTCACTGCAGCAGCATCATAAACACAGAAAATACACATACCAGGTAGCAGTGCAAAAACAGTAATTCAAGGGTAATGGAAGGAAAATTGTCATGAAAAAGCAATGAGCAGGAAAATATGTATATTATGCTCCCATTCATGTGAAAAAATGGGGTTGGACACACACATGTATGCTCACACACACGGGGACACACACACACACACACCCCTGGGTACTTCTATATGCAGAGACGATTTCTAGAAGATTCAACTCTAATTTGTTACCCGAGGTTGCTTTCCTGTTGCCCTTTTACTTGCATGGCTTACATTGTCTACCACAGGCAGGTACTTCCTTTTAAATTAAATGTTTAAAAATATAGTAGACCGTGTCGTATTGGTTACATGACTCTGTACATGTAAAATCTATAGAACCAAAAACGTCCATTTTACCATTAAGGAATATACAAAATAAAATGTGCCCCGAATGTATCCTGTATATGGTATAGAGAAGTTCTAACACAATAGTACTCGTGCTTTTCATATACGTTGATTAAAATAATAGCCTCTATCGAACTTTCAAGCAAACCTGTCCTTAATGATGGACTAACACTGAACACTTCTGTGCTAAGTGCTGTTCCAGGCACGCAGGCTCACATAATTCCTCCCCACAAGCCAGGAAGTGGGTGCTGTAAGTACGTTTTACAGGGAAGGAGCTGGGGCCCAGACAGGCTACGTAGGTGGCTCCACTCTCCTGCATCTGAAAACGGTAGAACCTAGTTCACACGCACACACGCACACGCACACGCACGCGCACGCGCAGCACACACTTGCCTCCTCAGAAATCCAGGGGCTCAGGGGCCTACGCTCCTGGCTTAGAAAAGATGCTGTGGACGTTCTGGGGTGAAGGCCAGTTGCCATTGGCGGAAGAGCCAAAGGAGGGGGCTCCACCTAGGACTGGAAGCGTGGGGAACCTGGGTAGGCCTAGAGGACGAGGAGGGCATGCATAGGGGAGACCATTATGAGCGAGCGTCTAAAAGCGGGCCTGATGTGGGGCTCCCCGGAAGGCCATGGGGTGCCCCACTGAAGTCGAGATGCATGTCGGGAGGCGGGGTGAAGGTCGCCGGTCATGTGCGGGGGCTCCAGGGACCCCATCTGCTCTGTGGTCCATCACCGAAGCAGCGATGGGTCCGACGGGGGCTTTCCACGGAGGGAGAAGTGGCGCCGCTCACTCTCGCCGCGCGGAGACTCGCCGCGCCTCGCGGGGGACGCAGCGGCCGGAAGGAAAGCGCGCAGGGTCCTGGGAGCGGGCGGGGCCTGACGCGTGTCTTGCGTTGCAGCCGTCACCTGCCCTCCCAACAGCCACTACGAGAGCTGCGTGAGCGTGTGCCAGCCGCGCTGTGCCGCCATCCGCCTCAAGAGCGACTGCAACCACTACTGCGTGGAGGGCTGCCAGTGCGACGCGGGCTACGTGGTCAACGGCAAGAGCTGCATCCTGCCGCACAGCTGCGGCTGCTACGCGGACGGCAAGTACTACGAGGTAGGCCGCCCGGCCCTCCTCGCCGGGTCCGACTCCGAGAGTCGGCCGCCGCCCACCCGGCTTCCCCCGCGGGTAGGAAACGGCGGGGCTTCTCTCCAGGGAGGTGGGGCGGGGACAGGGCGGGTGAGGCCCGTGCTCACGGAGCGCGCGTGAGGAAACGTGCTGCCTTGGCCCTGGCAAGGCCTCCTACCCTTGCCCACGCTCTCCACTCGCTTTTCTCCCCACCGTGCCTTTCTCCAGGCCCTTCTGATTTCCTCTCCTGTGAATCTTAGTGAAGGCTCCGGAGGTGGCCCTAGTTGGGAAATAGGGTGGCTGTGAATCTGACATGTGTAGCTGTCTTAGCTAAGGACATTTTTAACTGGGAAATGTGGCGCTCGAGGCCAAGAGGAATGGCTATTGAAGCTCCACGAAAGCGTGTGAAGGCTACCATCTCCCCGTGTGCCGTTTGTCACTCTGGGACCGCCCTCCAGAGAGTTCCATCTGGACTGCTTCCTGCTGTGCCCCCCTCACTCTGCCCTCTGCTTCCCTCTCTGTGGGGGCTTCAGCAGACAGTGGAGGAAGATGCCCTTTGCAGAGGTCACTCGGTAAAACATTGTGTAACAGCTCACGGACTCATTTACTTTTTGTACTTCGAAATCTTTCTTTATGTGCCGTAATACTAAGCTAGAAAAGGCCTTGCCTGCCTGGAGAGAGTATTTAGTCTGTGGTTCTGCCTCAAGCCCAGTCTCTGCTTAAATGACATGCACATCTTCTGTTGGTGAGTAGACAGGTAACAGCTGTTAAGTATCGAGTATCTTCTATCTGCAGATCTCCACACTGGAGGTGCTGCTGGGGATGATAAAACACGTCCCCTGCCTTGAGGAACGTAAAAGTCTGTTCAGGAGAGAGAAACATGCACTTTAAAGAACAAGAGAATGATTACAAAATAACATATCAACGAGTGAGAAATAATACCCTACAGAACTAATCAATTTTAAATGAAAAAGAATAGCAGCACTTAAATCTAATTGAAACGTCTGGATTGGAAATAAATTAGGCAAAAAATAAAGAATGTCTCCTTTTTGTAAAAATGCATTGCCTCGTTCGAGAACCACCAGGTTGACTTTATTCTGAGAGTCAGTAAAAGACAGGGAAAGTGAGGGTTGCTTTAAAAGGTTCATGGTCAGTGGGAAATCTGCTTCAGTGTAGGAAGACAGAAGTGGAGCCGAAGATTAGAAAAGTAATCAAGGAAGACTTCCGGGAAGAGCTGGGTTTAGCTCTTAGAAATACCGCTCGTTTGAAAAGAAAAGGAGGAACAGGTGAGAAAAAATAAAATACGTTCATTTTTCTCACAGTCTCGGAGGAGAGATAACCAGACTCAAAGCTAAAAAAATCGCTCTTGCAATCCCTGCTCCCAGGTCCAGAGACTTACTGAAGCGTCTGCATCCATCAGGGGTGTCATGCACCTCTCAACAGGGATGCCGGGTGTCTGTGGCAACATGGAATGGAGTCGGGTTTGAGTCTCACTGAACCACACTGCTGGTGGTGGGACACTGAGCAAACTGTATCATTTCCCTGAGCTTCGGATGCCCTATCTATGAAATGTGGCTACAATACCAGCTCCGTACGGTTATTATAGAAATAATCTCTTCCAGGTGCCTTGCCTCGTGCCTGGCACCTAGCAGCTCAGTAATTGGGAGATGCTATTGTGTTCGTTGTTTGTATTCCCTTGAGTAGCATTTTGTCAATAAAAAAATCCAGGCGTGTTAATGAAATGATGCATATAAAAGCCCTTGGAACTCTCAGGAAATGCAGGTACAGCTCTCCGTGGCTATTAGCACTATAAACATGATTATCCGATTTTCATCAGACAGTCAGTGGTTTTGACAACGGCATCTATCTGGGAAGTAGCAAACTCACAGAACAAATAATCCACATCTCCTTGCCACCATTCAAACAAGCTTGGGGCCTGTTTATACAACAAATCTCTTTGGAAATAAAGGGAGAACACATCTAGCCATTAGCATGTAGGGTAATCACCCAGCTGTCATTGCCAGGTCTAATTAAGGTAAAGAAAACCGCGCTGGGCCCAGTGACTTCCCTGTGAAGCAAGCTTCATGATCAAGTTCCCCTGTGGGATGAGTTATTTACCCTTTATCATATCCACATATGCCAGGTTATTTTTCTCTTTCTGCCCATGTAATGTCTGACTTCTTATCAGGGAGAGGCCAGACCATCCACTCAATTATTCTGCAAATCTGATAAGAGAAATGAAGTCAATTTGTGAGGCTGCTGGCACCCAGAATATTTAACAGTCTGGAAGGAGGGAAGACTTGGCTTCAGGAATGACTTCACTTTGAGGATGAAAGAATCAGCCGGGGCACCTTGACATGCACTGCACGGAGCAAACTTGTCCTGGAGATCTCATTCTCTATTTACCTTCAAATCCGAGTCCTATCTGTATGTGATAGCCAGGACTTTGATAGGTCTATAGATGAAGCCGGAAATGGTGACCAGACAGAAGCAGAGGCCTTCTTGTACCTAGCTAAAACATCTTCTTGGGAGAGTGCTGTTCTGGTCAATTGCATTAGTGCCTACATCTGTATGACATGGTCTACTTGTCAAGACCACCCCACCTGGACAGTCATGACCAGTTTCCAACAGTTCCCTGGAGTTCTCAATCAAGTGCCAGCTCAAGAGCACAAACTCCACCAAGTAACAATTGGGTCTACAGATGATTGCTTGTTTGGGGAAGAATAGGAAATTATAGGCTGCCACCATGAGGGATAGACTTTGCTACAGGTATTTTATATGACTATATAATTTCTCTCCTTCTCAAAGAGGATGAGTGGCTCTTCTCCAGTAAGAACAGCAGCTACGATTTATTGAGTGCCTACCTATGCCAGGAAACATGCCTTATAAGTCTTATTTAATTTAGTCTTCACAGCTGCCCTGCAAGACTGTATTATTACCTCCAGTTGAGAGCGGAGCAAACCGAGGCTCTGGGAGGTTGGTAGTGCTCCTCAGGGTGGATATGTAGGGTCCAGGGCTGGGACTGAAACCCAGAACCTCCCTGTTCTCTAGATCCCTCACTTCAGAACACGCAGGAATGGAAGTCCTTGCCATGGCAGTAAATTCCAAGTAGATAGGTATAAAGACAAAGTTTGGAATGGCTGTACTCACCAAATGCTGAAGTGACTCATCGTAGGAATTGGTTAGAACTTTCTTTTGACCTACTGAAGATACGAAGGGCCAGTTTTCTCATTCTTGAGCGAACTGACATTTCATCCTCGAGGTGGAGCCGGTACTTGCCAGACTAATTTCCTACCAAATATTTTTCCTTTTCACCTACTTCCTCTAACAGCTAGACGTTCACAGGTTGGCTGTGATTAGTTCTACAAGCCAGCTGTATAAGATTCCCAAGTTCTTGATTGAAACCAATAAAGACTAAATTGCATATCGTCTGGCATCTGAGTGGCATGGAACTGATATCACAGTTGCATGGAAGCAGCCTTCCTCCTGCTCCCTGTTGCAAACCCCAGCCCCGTTAGAGGGAGGCTAGACCAGCGCGAAACAGGGTCCAGATGGAGGCGCCCTGGGGCTGGAAGGGGTGCTGGGGGGGGTTCCCCCGGCCCCTGTCCACAGCCGGGATTTAACATCTGCCTCCTCTCCTGCAGCCCAAGCAGCTCTTCTGGAACAGCGACTGCACGCGGCGGTGCCGCTGCTTCCGGCGCAACCTGATCCAGTGCGACCCGCGGCAGTGCAAGTCAGACGAGGAGTGCGCGCTGCGCAACGGGGTGCGCGGCTGCTTCAGCACCAAGACCTCCTACTGCCTGGCAGCCGGCGGCGGCGTCTTCCGCACCTTCGACGGCGCTTTCCTCCGCTTCCCCGCCAACTGCGCCTTCGTGCTCTCCACCATCTGCCAGAAGCTGCCCGACATCTCCTTCCAGCTCATCATCAACTTCGACAAGTGGTCGGCGCCCAACCTCACCATCATCTCGCCCGTGTACTTCTACATTAACGAAGAGCAGATTCTCATCAACGACCGGAACACTGTCAAGGTGACGGGCCTGTCGTTGATTCTTAAGACGCCTGCCCCGGAACAAGGGCTTGGCTAGGGGCCGTTGTGGTTTCCCCAGGTAACCCAGTTTGAGGGTAATAGGTTGTTCCTCCGCATATGCCCTACACAGATGACCAGATTTTCAGGAATAAACGTATAAAGATTCTGCAGGCATGCGAACGGGCCCTGTTTTGTCCTTCGCTGACCATCCTGGGCCAGTAATGACAGTGTGGGTGCTAATAGAAACTCGGGTGATAAAATGGTAGATAAGTCAGCTTTGACTCTGGATTAATTTCCAAAAAGCATCTTGTTTGTTTTTAAGAGGCTTTAAAAGTATTCTTGGCTTTGCTCAGCTGTGCCAAGACAAACTCTTTCATGTCTGCTATCCTTTCTGAAAACTAGAAGGCAAGCATTTGCTTATAAAAATAACGACCTCGCTAAAAACCTGATGGAGCTTCCCCCACTATCAGAGGGCTCCAGGATGACACAGCAAGTGACGGAAAACGGGAGGCTGAATACAGTGGGTTTCTCTTAGGTTGGCCCTTCCTTAGCCTGGCTGGCTGGTCTCCGGTGAGTCTTAGACTAGCGTAGTAAATAAATGTGACTCTCTAACCCACCCCCATAACTGATATGGCTCCCCAACTTGGATTCCTCCCACCCCGTCCATGTAAGATGTAATCTGCTCTGATAAACTACTGAAAGCCACCTCCAGCCTCTCAGCTAAACCAGGCTGCTCACGAGCCAGCAGACCTGAAAGACAGAGCCAGTCCCCAGTGCTGTGATTCCAGCTGGGGAGGGGCAGTTAGAGAGCCAGGACACACACATTAACATTTTCCAGAATTAAACGTTATTGTGTGTATTCTGCTTTCTGCCATGGGCTCACATAATCATGCACTGAGTGTATCTTTGAAAAATCATCAAATAGTTTAGTGTCCAGTGTTAGGCAAAAGACTGGTGGTATTTTGCAAGCTTAAAAGGAAGAGTCTGGATTTTAATACCGGTTTTTAACTTCAATGAAAGCTGCTACTGTTTTTGACACTCCAATTCTTCTTACAAATTGGCCCACATAGACACAACTGCATTGCTCCCCAATACAGGAGCTAGAAAGTCAAAATGACCACGCAGGAGAGCAAAACTGACATTATTGCTGAATAAAATATTCCAAGCTGGCCGAAATGGTAAAGAATCATATTTTCTAAAAGGCTTCTGCTTTTTTTTTTGTAAGAAACAGAAGTTACTAATAACCAGGGGGGGAAAAACTCAATTTATTTGGTAAGTACAGGAAAAGCACGTTATGTGCTGTCCTAAGGGCTAAGAAAAGAAACTGTTAGAAAGTAGGAGAATGATGAATGCAGAAAATACTGTGCCTATAGGACCTTTGGGGTGGGGGGTGGGGGTTCCAGTTTGGACATTATATACAAGAAAACAATAAACATGGCAGTGATCCCCAGATTCGTATTACCCATGTTAGACACTCCTTAGCACAGGATTGGGATTTCGTTTCAGTAATTGGTTTATGCTGGGGAAAGTTTTATACAAAAATCCAGCTATTTGTAGTGGGTTGTACTTTTATAATGTTTTCTTATCTTTCTGCCTCCATGTTATGCTGCTTTGGGGGGAACTGTGGACAGTGTGATGAGTAAATGCCCTTAAACTCTAGGGCAAGGTTCAGTAAGCTACAGAATTTGACCAAATCACTTGCTGCAGTTTTTGGGTTTTGGTTTTGTGTTGTCGTTGTTGTTGTTATTTTTGTTTAAATAAAGCTTTATTGGAGTGCAGCCTCGTTAATTTAATTACATAGTGTTTATGGCTGTTTTCATGCCCTGAGGTCAGAGTTGAGTAGCAGTGGAGGTCCTATATCCTACAAAGCCTAAAACATCTGTAGTGGCCCTTTATAGTAACAGCTGCCAACCCCTACTCTAATTTCCCTTCTCCCCTGCCCCATAGGTGAATGGCACACAAGTGAATGTTCCATTTATAACTGGGCTGGCAACCAAAATCTACAGCAGCGAGGGATTCCTGGTGATAGACACCAGCCCCGACATCCAGATCTACTACAATGGTTTCAACGTCATAAAAATCAGCATCAGCGAGAGGCTGCAGAACAAAGTGTGTGGCCTCTGTGGCAACTTCAATGGGGACTTGACCGATGACTATGTGACCTTGCGGGGGAAGCCAGTGGTGAGCAGCGTGGTGCTGGCCCAGAGCTGGAAAACCAATGGCATGCAGAAGAGGTGAGAGTTCCAGCTGCTAGACTCGGTGTCCCACATCCTCTCATGTCCGTGACAGGTGCTAATGAGGAATGCACTCTCTATGGCACCATTGCTCCTCTCCTGCGAAGAGCTGAGCCCCAGGTCTTTGGAATTTTCATAAGACAAATAGGCACATCAGAGGCCTCCGTAATTTCTTGAATGGCAGAGGAAGGAACTGGGCTTCGATGATATGATTCTGAGTCTTCATGTCATCTAGCCCTTGGTGGGACAGAAGAGGGTGCCCAGGATTAAACACTGAGGCGTTGGCCGGCTGCCCGCCTGCTGGGACTTGGGAGGAAAAGGGCTCTCCTTTTCTCCCCAGGGCTGGGTCTAATTGTGTGCCTGTGACTCTCACCAGAAGGCCTGGTTAAGGTTGTGCAGGTAGAGGTTGGTGGAGATCAGGAAAGTCTTTTCAAAAATGGAAGTCACCAAAGTTACTATGAGACCCTCTCTTGCCAGCTGAGAGAGAATGAGTTTTACAAGTTATTGGAAAAGTGCTTAATTCAGATTACCTGTGAGCTGCTGAATTTTGTTAATAACATTTCTGGATCTATAGATATGCTGCTTTTTCATGGTATTTCTTTGCTTGTATAATGGCTCCATCCATGTCCTTTAGCATCAGCTAAATACCCAGGTGGGGAAATGACGCAGGTGTGAACGGAATACTATCTCCATAAATTAGACGATCCTGAATTACAGGACCCAGAGCTGGAAAAAAACCTCAGGCAATATCTAGTGCAATCTCGTCCTTTTCTAGGTGAAGTGGAAGCTAGAGCAGAATGAGTTACATGAGAGGCCTTGTAGGTGGCAAAGTCCAGAATCTCCTCCTGAGAAATTATGATTCTGTTTGAGCTTCTCCCTTCCCCCGTTTCTTCTTGCCTTCCTTTATAAACTCTTTCAGCTGGATACCAGTTTCCTTGTGAAGGTTTTGCTTTTGGTCTCTGTTAGCTATATGGGAAGTGGTTTAGAAGGCTTCTACCAGGGGCGCCTGGGTGGCACAGCGGTTAAGCGTCTGCCTTCGGCTCAGGGCGTGATCCCAGCGTTATGGGATCGAGCCCCACATCAGGCTCCTCCGCTATGAGCCTGTTTCTTCCTCTCCCACTCCCCCTGCTTGTGTTCCCTCTCTCGCTTGGCTGTCTCTGTCGAATAAATAAATAAAATCTTTTAAAAAAAAAAAAGGCTTCTACCAGCTATCATTATTACTATTATTGATTAATAATAATACTAACTCTCATTATGGTTATTATTGGTTATTATATCCATACCCTTTCATGGTTTATTGTATCAATTCTACCAAAGGTTAACAGTTTTCATGTCAATATCTGCCTTTCGCCTGACACGTTGGCCACCGGCCCGTTAGTTTACCCTCTCTTCTTCCCGTGACAGCAACAATAGGAATACTGTGTCGCTTTCTTAGATGGGTAGATTGAGACCAGTAGCTCACATAGCCAATTAGCACTGGAATCCACACACTTCACTGACTTCCGGGTTAGCAGAAGAGGTAACAGGTGGGGTCTTCCCTCCCTTCGGGGATCTCGGGTGGCTGTTTTGGCCTCGCTTCGTCTGACCAGACTTCTCGCCCCCAGCTGCAACGAGCTGCAGTTCTCGCAGTACGCAGCCATGTGTGATAACGTGCACATACAGAAGATGCAGGGCGACGGCTACTGCCTGAAGCTCACGGACATGAAGGGCTTCTTCCAGCCCTGCTATGGGCTTCTCGACCCCCTTCCCTTCTACGAGTCCTGCTACCTGGACGGCTGCTACAACTACGAGAAGTTCCAGCTCTGTGGCTCCCTGGCCGCCTACGGGGAGTCCTGTCGCTCCTTGGGGATCCTCAGCACCGAGTGGATTGAGAAGGAGAATTGCTGTAAGAGAATTATTTTATTTCTGCGGGTTCTTTTCTAAGCTAAAAGAACAGCTTTGCTGGCAGCACTGCTTGGGTTAGGTCTGGCCGGCCAGCCTCCTCCTTTAGCCGTAGGTCTGCCCCCCGGGGCTTGAAGAGTTGAGAGCTACAGCAGAGATTCTGTGGGGGAAGAGGGGGGCGTTTCAGGGGAGCTTCACTCACCTGTGGTCCCTCCCCAGCTCTGGAATTTGGGACACTAGCTTGGGCATATGAGGTTCTTTGGGTTGGAGGAGCACCCGGGTAGTGGCTGATGAGGCAGAGGGACAGAGATGGCATCCTGATTGCTTTCCGATCTCGAATCCCGCTCTTCCTCGCCTCCTCGAACATGGGTCAGAGCCCAGCTCAGAAAGGGAAGACGGCGTGTGGCAAGCAGCAAGTTGAGTTGGAATTGAGCCGACTCTATCTGCCTGCCTTAAAGCTGTGGTTGGATTTATAAAGCGATTGTACATATATTGAATTAGCTGATAAACTGAAGATCTATAGATTCCTTTTTTAAATTTAAATTCAATTAGCCAGCAGAGAGTCCCTCATTAGTTTCAGATGTAGAGTTCAGCAATTCATCGGTTGCATAGAACACCCAGGGCTCATCACATCACATGCCCTCCTTAATGCCCGTCACCCAGATCTATAGATTTTTATATTTTTTCTGTAGTAAGAAAATCATTTTTATGTGTATATCCATGTTACTATTTGCTCATTTTCTTACTAAGTCAATCAAATAGATGGAGCAAATATGTATAGAAACACATATAAATGTGTCGTATACATATATGTGTCCATATACATGTACTGTCTTATTAATGCAGTATGATATTGTGGCCAACAGAATGTGTATTCTGCCAACCCAGTGTGCATCCAGGTCCCACCATGTTGCAAGACTGCGTGCATTTCAGTAAACTTGCAGACTGAACCTGACCAAGAGTAGGGATGCACTTAATTCAGAACCTCAAAACTGTAGTTGATTAGACTACGTGCCCAGTGATTTCAGAAACTCTTAACAAGCAAATTACTAGTCTCTGTTGGAGATCAACATAATTTTTTTGGATGACTTTAATATTTTACCCTGTTGTTAATAAGCAGTACTTGCAATTAGTTTAAAATGAGCTGTTTTGAAACTTGAAAAACCTCCCTCTGATTAAGGGCATGTCTTATTTGCCCCTTGGTATATGGACCACCATATGTGTAAGTGAGGTGTTTTTTCCTTCTGTGGGCGGTACCCTCCACACTTTGTTATGCTCTTGGGTTGTTTTCATGTTGTGTTATTCAACCATAACTTTCGTTCAGTGCTGCTGTGTGCTTAGCACTGTGTAGGTATTGGACACACACACACTGGTCAAGCGAAAAGACCTTTATAAAAATAATCCTGCCTCGTATTCACACACCTCATGCTTCTCCATGAAAACATTAATTCATTGGGACGAAAAAAAAATCCCATCCATCTCTCCTAAAGATTCATTTCCAACCAAAATTTACTTTTCATGTCAATTATTTTTCGAAAATTTTACTATCTTCATTATTCTGAGCAACTGGGTATTATGATCAATAATTGTGGTGGTGGAACTTCAAAAATGTGGAGTCTTAGCACAGAGAATAAAAATCACAATGGATACAATAAAAATAAAGATAAATGTATTTAAATTATGCTAATGGCTTTCTGTTAGTTGTCTTTCTGAGAATTAAGACAGGGCGATGCCAAGCCATCCCTAAACTCCCACCTATGACAACGAGTTACTTAGCAGAGGGGCAGGGCAGCTGAGTCAGGAGAAGCATCTGAGACAGTACGGGGTGTTGCTTTGTTTTTAAATTCTTGAAGCTAACTTGGCTCATGCTGGGATTGAACAGTTGTTGTTTCTTTAGCACTCACTAGCCCATGCCATGATGAATAGGAGGATTATTACATCTGATAGGGAAAGAGTTTCTTTAAATAAAGAAATGAGTGTCTAAAAGAAAATGCTCTCAATTAGTGTTTCTTAAACTGGGGAGTTGACGATCTTGCAGGTGGCCTGTGGACTCATCTGCTACAGAAATAATTGTTTATAATACGATGATGATGGCACTCCACATACATTTGGTTTTTACTTACAGTTTTATTCTTGTTGGCAAAACAGTGCGATTAATCTAAGTTAGTGCTGGTGAGTTCTGTGCAGGTTTTGGTCTGTCTTTTTTATATAAAATTAAGTACATAGAAGCTTATGGGGAAAGTAGACCATGAATCAAAGCAGACCAGGAAGTCCTATCTGAAGGACCTCTCTGGGCCTTCACTGGCCCTAAAATTTTCATTCGTAACAAGTATTTATTGAGCAGCCCCTATGAGGAGGAGAGAAATGGTTGGAACCTACTCTGTGCAAGTGCGAAGACACAGATGCATGTAATCGTAGACCAGTGTGGTAAGGACGGGTCGGGGTCGATCTTGGCAGTTCGCGGTGTCTCTGCATTCCAGCCTCACCACGCACCTTCCACGGTGTGGACCTTGGCCATGTTGCAGCTGTGAAAATGTACTTAGTTCGCAGAGCGATCGTGAGGGTTGGAGGACATAGGGCCGCCGAAGCAGGAAGCCCGGTGCCGGGCCCGGAGCAGGGGCCCCATCACTAGTGTTGTCATCACTTTCTGGAAAGCTGCCCCTGTCTGTTCATTCGCAGCTGCCATCTGACCACTGCCAGTTCCATGAACGTGGCAAGTCCAGAGTGCGGCCACCTGCTGCTGAGCATGGGTGTGAAAATCAAGTCGTGCGTGTTTCTGTTTGTTTTCCTTTTTAGCAGGAGTGGTTGAAGATCCCTGTGTGGGGGTGGACTGTCCCAACCGGACCTGTGAGCTGGAAAACGGAGGAGAGCTGTGTGGCTGCGTGGAGCCACCTCCCTACGGCAATAGTGAGTGACACCTGCCGCCTCCCCCCACCCCGCCCCGCCCGCCTCCAGACGGGCCTGACGCAGGAGGCCTGGCGGCTGCGCAGAACAGCTCCTGAGGTAGAGCCTGTGCGGCCATCCTAGTTAGAGACCCACCTCGCGAAGCTTTCACAAGCGTTTAAGCAGAACCAGGAAGCAATCTGACGTCTTCAAAGTAAGCTAATGTTCATCTCATAGCTGGAGACTTTTCTTCAATAAATGATAACCCCTAAATGTGTATGTCAGTAGAATCAGCCAGTTCCATCTGAGGCCCTGTGCAACATCAGAGAGATCCAAATTCATCTTTTAGTCTCACAGGGAAGGCAGGCAGTTTGATGCAAACACGAACCCTCTGAGTGAGAGTGCCAGGTGCTTTAAGACTCGTTGAAAGCCAGATTAATTGGTCCTGAAGAGACAACTGCAGGGTTTGAAGCAAACAGTAAACACCTAGGACCCCAGGTCCCGCTCCTAATGGCAGCGCGTGTAAGATAGGAAAGGCCTTGTCCCCGCCGGGTGCACCCAGGATGTCGGCCTGAAGTGGGGGGCTGCTTTGCACCCCCAGCTCCACGCCCTTGCCTGAACCAAATAACTCAGAAGGCTCGAGCTAAATCGTAGCAGCATACTTGACTGAAAGTCTCCCTAGGAGAGGTGCTGTTCACAGGCTCCATCTGAGCAGATAAAATGCTTCTCTCTGTTTCTGTAGTGCTCGTTAGCCTCTGTTTATGCACTCCTAGAAAATGTCAATTGGCATAATCGTGTCAAAAATCTCCTAGCTCGTGCCTGGGAATCCGGGGCGGGGGGGGGGCTCCAGGAGTGGCCCGCCCGGTGCTGCTGTCCCCTGGGCGCCCATTCTTTTTCCACTCTGGGACAAGCCCGATGCGTCACACAGCTTACGGGAAGGTGGCTCCCAGCAAAGTGGGGCCAGGTCCTGGGTTTGTGAAGAAAAGACCAAACGCACTTTATTAGCGTGTTCATCTTTTTTTTAATAAGCTTAACAACATCCCAGTTATTGCTTTGAATGACTTCATAGGTGCATTTGGTTGGATCAAAGCTTGATTAGAAACGCCGGGCCTTTGTGCGAAGCTCATTAGCCTCCTTTCAAGGAAACGGTCACGGGATGCCTCACCCCACCCCTGCAGCACCACCAACGCCCCCTGACTTGCCTTTCGTAATAACTGTTCCCCACAGACTCCCATGACATCATTGATGCAGAGGTGGTCTGCAAGCCGGCCCAGATGGAAGTGTCCATATCTAAGTGCAAACTCTTCCAGCTTGGCTTTGAGAGGGAGGGCGTGAGGATCAATGACAGACGGTGCTCCTACATCGAGGGGGAAGATTTCATCTCCTTTCAGATCAACAACACCAAAGGGAATTGCGGCA
The DNA here is from genome assembly GCF_017311325.1 of Ursus maritimus. Classification (NCBI taxonomy): domain Eukaryota; kingdom Metazoa; phylum Chordata; class Mammalia; order Carnivora; family Ursidae; genus Ursus; species Ursus maritimus. The sequence goes on along the minus strand of NW_024424008.1, from coordinate 46,948,968 downwards.
ACATTGTGCAGGTGAGAGCCTGGGGCCGAAAAGGCCATCTGGCTGAGGTAGTGACAGCCCCGGTGTTTGCACGTTGGGCGTCTTTAAAGCCAACTTCAGGGTGGTCTACTTAGAAATACCTCCGTGGAAAATAGCACAAGGCATATCTGACATGAAAGACATCAAGGAGAAGAGTCATCTGGTGCTGAGTGGTTAATTGAACGGAAAGATCATGATCAGTGACAGGCTCCTGTCCTCGGTTTGCACTGTCTGCAGTCATCCTTTGCCCTGCATGTTGACACATTTTTGTTATCTTGCTCATGCTTCTCGTTCTTCCAGGTGAAGGAAGAGTTTTGGGGGGTAAGGATGTCTGGGACACCTGTAACAGTTGGCTGCAGAAATACGTCAAGTTCCTAACTTTTCATGTCAGATTATCCAATGTATAGGTTGGCAAAACATCTTGCTGCTTATCCTTCTGTTCCTTCCTGCTGTCTTTATATATGTATGTATATATATATATATGAAACCGTGTTCGGTAACACTTTATCAGGGAATGAAAGGAGCGAGCAGGTGCAGCTTGCATTTGTTCATTGTGGTCCTTGTGGTAAGGTCTGGTAGAAGATTTGGTGGGGGAAAGATTTTGGATTAGGACTTGTAAAAAAAAAAAAAACAAGATTTATATTACCTTGGGATGGCAGTACTTCATGCTGTCCCCAGCCTGGGTTCCCACAGATAACTGGGGCTGGTTGTACTTAGAATTCAAGGTACATGAATACAGAGCCGCCGTGGACACTCAAGGTTACCAGACTGAAGGGTGCTGTTGACATCTATTAAAATACTTTCATTATTACTGTTAGTAAATGCTGAAGCTAGCTCCATCCTGATATACCAGCCTCTGGGTTATATATGGAATGAAGCCATTTCTCCACTTTCAGGGCTGTGGATTTGAGATGCAGGCCACATACTCACTCCCACATTTAATGATTTCTGACCTTCCTTTGCTCGGCAGTCCAATGGCACTCATATCATGTATAAAAACACAGTCTGGATCGAAAGTGCCAACAACACTGGCAACATCATCACTAGGGACCGGACGATCAGTGTGGAATTTTCGTGTGCTTATGAGCTGGATATCAAGATCTCTTTAGATTCTGTTGTGAAGCCTATGCTAAGGTAAAGAATCTCATGGGCGCGCATTGCTTTGTCTTTTCCTTGACAGTCAAGGTTAGCATAATCAAAATTGCTTGCTAGCATTTGTCTTTGAAACACTAGGGAAGAAACAGTTCATATTTTCTGCACCTAAATGCCTTGGACCAGCACTATGCAATAGAACTTTCTACAATGATGAAAATGTAGTGTATTGCTATCCAATACAATAGCTGTATGTGGAAACTGAGCAATTGAAGTGTGCCTAGGGGCGCTGAGGAATGGATTTTTTCAATTTTATTTAATTTTAATTGCCACATGCGGCTTGCCATTTTGGGTACCATTTTGGACTTAGACTTTACTGTCATCTGCTTTGCCTTCCCTCTGTTTTTTCAGCTGAAAATGGTAGTAATTGGATACATACAATTGTTTGGGGTCCCTCACCGCATGATTCTTTCCCTTTTAGTGTCATTAACCTCACAGTCCCAACCCAAGAAGGCAGCTTCACCACCAAGATGGCGCTCTACAAAAACGCCTCCTACAAACATCCTTACCGCCAGGGTGAAGTGGTGCTGACAACTCGAGATGTGCTGTATGTAGGGGTCTTTGTGGTCGGGGCTGACGCCACACACTTGATCCTGACACTAAACAAATGCTATGCCACCCCCTCCCGCGACAGCAATGACAAACTCCGGTACTTCATCATCGAAGGAGGGTGAGTGGCCTCCCGTCACAGGACAGCCTCAGAGCCTTCGGATAGATAGCAGTCAACGTCAGTTTTTAGAGAAGAGAATGGGAGCTAATGTTTGTATCCTGCATCCATGCGCCAGAATTCTCTTAACAGCCTGCGAGGTAGACCTTGTGAGCCTCCCTTTGTAGATGAGCAGGCTGGGGCTCAGGGAGACCAAGCAACTTGCTTAAAGTCACACAGCAGCTTGGTAGGAGATCCCCAAGTCCTTGTGGCATTAACTACAAAATGCTTTATTTGCCACGTGACCCAGGAGGGGATTGTGTCCTGCCTACTTCAGATTTAATCACCCGCACAAAAGCATGTCAGGAGAAGGACGAACGTTGGTGAACAGGACACCTGTCAAAATTTGAAAAGAACTAGAATAAGAGAATAAGAGAATGAGTAGAAGAAACTACAATAGCCTATAAAATCAAAGAGTTTCTTCCTCTTCACCGCTAAATGCCTGGCACCTACTATGTTTCCTGAAATGCAGTGATTATGTAACAAAATCGACAGAAGGAATGAATCAGAAGAAAAGACTATAGACCAAACCACACTAACGACAATTATTTTTATTTTTTTAAAAAAGGGTTATGTCAAGTAACAGTAGTTGTGGCCGGCTGTGAAAATTAAAGACAGGCTAACAAGAGAGAAGCATACACATTTATTTCATATAGGAAGCGCAGAAGCTTCCATAAGGAAATGGGGACATAAAGAAGTGGTCGAGCCTGAGTATTTTCTGCTAGGTTAGATGAAGAGGGGACAGCCACGGAGAAAAGGGAGGGCAAAGGGTATGGGTAAGTGTAGTAAACTGGGGGGAACTTAGCAAAGCCTCTTAGTTAGCGTTCTTCCTGGTGTCCCTCTGTCTTTGGAGATAAGGATGCTCCTTTCCTGCGGGAGAGGGCCCCTGGCACATGAGGGCTTTGTGACCTGTTTCAGGGGAGAAGAGTCGGGGGAAGGTCACTATGACCTTTCTGCTTCTGCTGTTTTCTCAAACTTCTTCACCTTAAAATACGCAGTATGCCAAGGTGCCAGATTTTGGGGGGTAGTGTGTCCTGACCCCGTGACTAGCCCGGGTCGACACCTACCCTGAGGTGGTCAGGGGGTGCTATGGACACTATAATTAGCTTCAAGGTTGAAAAGGAATAGTTTCTCAAAAGAAGGTGTGGTTCTGGGCAAACAGTGAATACCCACTACTTTGCCGGGAAGTTAGGTACACAGTTTACCCAGGGTGACTCAACGGGCCAGGGGCAGAAGAGCAGTCCTTCCAAGTATTGAGACACACCACCCCTCTAACCGGCGGATGGGGCTTGGGGCACAGGGTGGGGAGGCTTTTGACTTCCTGAGCTGGTTCATGGGCTTTTCAGTGGCAAAGGGAAGGATTTGGTGACTCCTCGGTGGCTCGCAGCCTGGATGGCCCTTCTTCCGATCGAAGTCCTTTCCTAAAGTGGAAGAGCTCAGATCTGAGCCCTCGTATAGATGTCAGCCCAGCTATAGGGCCCGTGTCTCCTTTGGAGGACGCAGTGGCATTTAGCAGTTTGTAAACAGTGTTTCATAGACTTGACCCAGAGAGTAGAGTGAGTGAGTGAACAGCTCATAAATCTCAGCCTCCCCCAGGGTCTGAACAAAGGCCTCCCGGTGAAACTGTTGTTTGCTTTCATCATATGGGGGAATTTTAATTCATGAGTCTTTCTGACCTTTCTCGGAGGGATGTGGTTATTGTGTTCCCAGTGAACTTGTCCAGTGGGAAAACAGATGCACGGTGACGAAAGCGTGAGCAGCAAAATGGGCTCGTTTCAGAATTTGGGGCAGTTAGCTGTTCCTCTCCAGCTCATTGGAGGGCAGCGATGGGAGCACCATCTCCCAGTGACTCCAGAAGTCCTGCCATGCCCATCGCTCCTCTCTCCTCTACGAGTACCTGCACAGAGGAAAGGACAGTGTTCCTCTGATGTACAAAGGGTTCTAGTGCTGGGCTTGTGTCCTCGCGCCGAGGCAGGTGTCCACAGAGCCTGCCCCTGCTTCCCCAGCCCCTACCGGAAGTACCCGAATATCAAGTCATCTCTCTGGGAGGGGGTGGTCTGGTTAAAAGGAAAGGCCTGTGTGATGCTTGGAGGGCTGTGAACATTTTAGAAACTTTGAACAATTTAGATTATTCAAATGAATAAGAGTGACAAGGAAGAGTATGGCAAGTAAGTTTTAATTTCAAAACATTTGAGGAACTATTGCCTTGAAGACTAATTACAAAACCTAATAGGTGTGGGGATGTTGGAGGATAACTCCAGCTTTTAATTTTCCTTATCACTAAGCTATTTAATCCTGTGCGCTCAGGGAAGGAAAGATTTAAAAAAAAAAAAAAAAAAAAGAGGCACTCTTTTTCTCTTCATCATTTTTGGATAACTTCTCAGCCCCTATAGGCCAACCTTGGCCATGGCGGCACACAGTTTGTGTGTTCACTCATGCGTTCATCCACAAAGAGGTTTAGATGCGTCCTGTGTGCCCGACAGTGTGTTCGAGACCCAGTGAGGACGACAACCGGGTTCTTGTGCTCTGGGAATCCAGGAAAAGCCACCTGTTCCTGCCTGCTTATCTGTAGAGAAGGGGGAGCCGCAGACTGGCGTAGGGGGAAGAGCAGGGGTGTGCATGCATGGGAGGCTTTCCAGATGGGGAAACTGGACACGGCTAGACAGTGAGGCAGAAGGGGCTATGATGCATTTGGGCAACTCTGTGTGTGCCTGAGGGAGCCCAATACCAGGAGGGTTGGGGGCGGGGGGCAGGAGGAGAAGAGGCGGTTGCCTGCGGCATGCGTCTTACCTCATCCGGGACTACTCTTCCTTCTGCTCCTGCCTATGTTAACATGTGTGAAGATGGCCCAATAGGGTTTTAGTCAGGGGACCCTCCCCCACGTGGTAATTAACCAGAGAAAGGACAGCCAAGGGGACGACTGATGGCGTGTTTGCCGAGTTAGTTAGTAAAACGGCACTGCGAGCGGCAGGATGAGAAACCGAAGCCGTAGGGAGACTGGGGGCAGTCCCTGTAGTCATCTTGCTTTTAGTTGCAGTTAGGGTACTAATTTGAGGTGTTATTCGATGCTTTTAAAGCAAACTATGAAAACAGGAGTGATAGTAAATGAGAAACCCACACAGGCCAGAGGTCACTCTCAAATGCAAAGACATTCTTACCTATCATGACAGTTTTATATGAAGCGGAAGCCAATGTGTGAAGCAAAGATTCCATTTTCTCCTGAATAGGTGTCAGAACATTAAAGATAACACCATTGGCATCGAGGAGAACGCTGTCTCCCTAACCTGTCGCTTTCACGTCACTGTCTTCAAGTTCATTGGGGATTACGACGAAGTTCACCTTCACTGCGCAGTGTCACTGTGTGATTCCGAAAAGTACTCCTGTAAAATAGTAAGTGAGGGCGTGGAAAGGAGATGCCTCGTCCTATCTCACCGCCCCGGTTTGCCCAGCACAGGGCTCACGGTCGCCAGGATCTGGCTGGCTCCTGAGAGTTCCGTGGCACTCACAGCCCCTGGAAGTGGCTAAGTTGGAATCCTCCCCAGATGCTTAGGAGCGACTATCATCTTTGGTGAGACAGGAAGAGAGAGAATGTGGGAGAGTGATGTCCATTTACTCCTCTGTCTCTGAAACGTCCGTCTGTCGTGGGCATAGCGCTAGACCAGGGTCTCTCAAACCTCAGCACTATTGACCTTTTGGGTCCAGTTGTTCTTGGTCATAGGGGCTGTTCTGTGCGTTGTCGGATGTCTAGCAGCATCCCTGGCCTCTACCCACTAGAGGCAGAGGGCACCTTCTCCCCGCGTGCCACACCCCAAAATGCCTCCCAGCATTGCCAACCACCCCTGCGGGAGGCAGGGGCAAAACTGGCCCCTTTTGCGGACCACCGCACCCGCACCAGAGTCTCAAGGAGCCAGGCCACCTGAATCTGAAGGGAACAGCGGGGGCCGAGCCGCACCACACGATCGAAGCAAATCCTGGGTTCAGGATACTTTATCCGGGCGTTCTTTAGACAGTGTCTCTCCCACAGCTCACCCAGATCCGCGCTAGTGCCAGAGACTCCGCAGGGGCTCCTGGTGGGACTGCTGGAATGAGGTGACAAACCAGTCCTCTCTTCCATGCCAGGCTTCCATCCCCACCACAGACAGCGGAGTCCCCAAGATTTTACTGCACCGGGATCTGCTCCCTAACCTTTAACATTCCAGCTTTATGCTTCCCCAGCGTTTGCAGAATCAAGCTGTGAATGGCAGTCAAGCCACTTACACGTGCGGCTGCCTACCCTGTTGCCGAATGCGATCCAACAATCCTCATCCCTGGGAAGGGAGCGTCTTTGAATCGAAGGCTTATGTGGAGAATATACTGAATTCTGTTCAACATAAAGCCCAGAGTCCCAGTGGGCTCCAGGATCAAGAATGCATTGGTTCTAATTAATCTGAGCAGCGACAGCGCTCGAGGCTGGAACCACTGCCTCGTTTGGAGGTTGGAAACGTGGTGAAGAATAAGTTATCAGCTTAATTGTGTGAAATTTTCCCTCCGGTGTTCTGTCTTTCAGAATTGCCCACAAAATTCCAGGATTGCCACAGATTATACCAAAGAACCTAAGGAACAGATCATTTCAGTGGGACCTATTAGGAGAAAAAGTATGTATGTCCCCCAAAACACATGATAAATTATTGAAACAATGGGATTTAAAGGCTTGGACTAACTCTTTCTTGGGTGTGTTTCAACTACGACGTGAATCTGGTGACGACCAGATGTGGAGGACACCACAATGAAACCTTCATCGACTCTGAAAACGCCACACTGGGCTTTTCTTCTTCCTGTCTTCTGTTTAAAGCTTTGCCCTGAGATCTGCGTTGAAGATTTGACCTGCCTGCGGTTGATCTGACCAGCTGCTCTCTTTCAGGGCTGGACTGGTGTGAGGACAACGGAGGGTGTGAGCAGATTTGCACGAGCCGGGTCGATGGGCCTCTGTGCAGCTGTGTGACGGGGACCCTGCAGGAGGACGGCAAGAGCTGTAGAGGTAGACGTACCCGCTGTTCCGGGCAGGCGGCTGGGGACGCAGGGAGCCCTTTCCCCTGAGGAGGAGACGTTCGTACGTCAAGCCCACTCAGTCAGCAGCTGACCTATGAAAATTCCAGAAATTAAGATGGAAAATGAGGGGAATGCCAATATATATATATATACACACACATATATATATATACATATATGTGTGTATATATATGTGTGTATATATATATATATTTATAAAACAAAACAAAAAACCTTTGAGTCCCTGTTCTTTTATCTAAAAGATGAAGATGATTAAAAAATAAGTTATCCAACTACTTAAGGACCAAACATTGGCCTTAACTCTGGTCACCAGGTCTACCTGGGCTGTGTTGGGATGGTTGGATGGTGGACCCAACAAACGAGATTTCTTGCAGTCACCTTAGCACATGGGTTTCCCTGAGGTTAGCAGGACTCTGCTAAGGATTGAGTTAATTCTGCTTCTTTCCTGCCTCGGTCAACGCCATTCGGATAAAGTGAGTTCTTGGCAATGAAGAAAGTGGGTTCATTCATTTAGCTGAGGACCACAGAGTTCTGATTCCTGCCAAAGAGCTATCTTTCTTCACAGGACTTACTATGTTCCTCTCTGTTCACAGCCTCCAGTTCTTCCATTGAACTTCAAGTTTGGACGCTGCTTCTCATCGTGACCCAGATTTCACTATGGCGTTTTGTCTATAAATCAGGCACGACCTCATAATTAACTCAAGGTTGCTACATAAAGTACTGTAACTTCCTTACTTCAGCTCCCTGTAGGGTAAAAGGTGTGTGCCCTTAAGTCAAGGCCTGTTTGAAAGTGTCCAGCATCTCAAAGTGATACCACCTGCCTCCAATAGTCAGAGTCCCAGAAATGTGTGAAATTCCCAGCTCCTCTTTCAAAGTATGCAACAGGGCTTCCAAAGCCAGTGTGGAAAGCAAGTGTCTTGCCTAAAATGTCCAAACAGTTGTCACTAGAAACTTTGGTTCCTATGAAAAACCAGTAAAGGAAAACAAAATTCTGGTTAGAGAAGTCTGTCCAGAAGTCTAACCGGAGAAACCAGTGCTATTTCTGGATCATAGTTTTTTACCGGGAAAGGGCCTGTTGGAACAATATTGAGAAGCAATGACTGGAAGGTTTGACTCTCTCTGAGGAATCTTTCTGATGTTCGGAAGCGTCTGATCTGTGATCTGCATGTGTTGCTCACTCCTGTTTATGATGAGCTCCCTCCCCACCCTCGTGTCCCTCAACCTTGCCACGGCAGCTTGGCCACTCGGGATACTGTTTGCAGACCTGGGGAACCCCACCTCCCATCCCAGACCCAGACCCTTCTCTCTGACAAATCAACCAAATAATTTTTAATGTGTTTTATGCTTAAATAAACTTCGTGTTCAAGGACCCTCGGGACTTGATGACTGGAATCATTCTTACTCATATTAAGCTTTGCGTACTGCATAGCGTGCTCTGATTTCAAAAAAGCAGCAGCTGCTGGGCCTGGTAGACGCCGCTGGCCGGAGCTTGAAAGTGTTCTGTCGCGTATGCTTACAGAGCGTTAGCAGCCCGTGAATGTGCGGGGTAGCGGAGAAGCGGGCAGCGTCCTCTCTCGTAGGTAGTAGATAAACACGCATTTGCTGTGATTAACTGTAAACCGGGGGCCGGCTAAGTATAATCCCTGAACTGCCTCTCTGTTTCAGGTTAAAAACAAAGTAAAACCTAGTTCAAGTTTACTTTGAAGTTGTTTTGGATTTAAGCTGGTGGTATTTTTGCATTTTTCTGGGAACTCTGAAAAGCTGAGCGTAAATCCTCGCGTCCTTGACCGTGGTTGTGGATACGATCGGTGTTGTCTTGCGTGTAACAGGCACCACATCGCACTGGCACTGGGCTGAAGAGGTTGGGGTGTAGACCCAGTCTGTGCTGAGGGCTTTGACCTCCCAGCCCTCTGGGAGGATCAACACGTTCTAGCTGGCCTTGCCGGTGACACCCGGTAGCTAAGAGAGCAGCTGGTACTGCTGGAGAAAAGATGTGGTTACTTCGGCGTAGACGTCTTGAGATCTGGGCGTATGCGGAGCAGGGAGAGGGGTTAGGGAACACAACTGTCAACTGCAAGTGAGACACAACGCTGCTTCCTCACGGAGAGAGAAAACAGTGTTCCGTGTGTGTCCTACTTTCACCTGAAAAACCATCTCAGTGACACACCTGAAGTTTTAGGCATTCACAGACAGATTCTGAGTTGAACACAAGAATGTCTCACTGACTGTTTTACTTGATTTCCTGAGATGAATCTTAACTAAAAACACAGGAGGAAGTGTTTTCATATTTAATAACTTCCCTTTATTGATTTTCTTATCAAAGTCATTAGGAAGTTCTAAATGAAAGACAGTAGTTTGTTGGGTTTTGGGGTTTTTTTAACTCTTTTAATTAAACATGTTCTTGCCACACTTTTATTCTTGGCCTTTGGTTTGTCGCTTGGTTGACATCCTTAGCGTGTCTATCATTAGGAGAAACTAGGTTGTGGTGTCGTAACAGAACATGCCAGAATCTCAGGGGCTTAAACACTAGGGTTTCTGGGGCGCCTGGTGGTTCAGTCGGTGAAGCGTCTGCCTTCGGCCCAGGTCGTGATCCTGGGGTCCTGGGATCCATCCCACGTTGGGCTCCCTGCTCAGTGGGAAGCCTGCTTCTCCCTTTCCCTCTGCTTCTTCCCCTGCTCGTGCTCGCTCTCTCTTTCTCAGATGAATAAGTAAAATCTTTTTTAAAAACCCACTAAGGTTTCTTTCTTGCCTACGCCAGTGGGCGCTGGTCCTATGAAATGCACACTAGGATAAGTCTAGTTAACATCTGTTACCTTACATGGTTACAAATATTTTTTCTTGAGAACTTTTAAGATCTCTTACTGACTTTCAAATATGCAACACAGTATTATTAACTATGGTCGCCATGCTGTCCATTACATCCCCAAGACTTAGTTATTCGATAACTGGAAATTTGTACCTTTTTGACCCCCTTCACTCATTTTGCCCACTGCCCCCCCCACTTCTGGCAATTCTCTGTATCTATGAACTCTTTTTCTTTTCTCTTTTTTCTTAAGAATCCATGTCTAAGTGAGATTATGCAGGATTTGTCTTTCTCTGACTTACTTCACTTGGCATAATGCCCTCCATGTCCATCCATGTTGTCACAAATGGCAGGATTTCTGTCTTGTGTGTGTGTGTGTGTGTGTGTGTGTGTGTGTATCACCAGTTCTTTATCTATTTGTCCATTGATGGACTCAAGTTGTTTCCATAGCTTGGCTATGGTAAGTAACACCACAGTGAATGTGGGGTGCAGATACCTTTCCCAGCTAGTGTTTTGGTTTCCTTTGCATAATTAGCCACAAGTGGAATTCGTGGACCGTATGCTAGTCTTAGTTTTAGTTTTTTGAGGAACCTCCGTACTGTTTTCCACGGTGGCGGCACAATTTACATTCCCACCAACTGTGCACCTGGGTTCCCTTTTCTCCACGTCCTCTCCAGCACTTGTTATCTCTTGAGACTTCGTTATCTTGTGATGCTGCCGGCTCAACACCAGGCCATGGGGTTCACCTAGGCAAGGGGAGAGAAGGTGGAGAATCATACCCTGAAAGGGACACCATGGCACTTCTGTTCCCATTTCGTGGTCCAAAGCAAGTTGCAAGGCTGTAACTGACTGAGAGCAGGGAAGGACGAGCTTCCAGTGAGCCTGGAGGGCAGAAGAACTGGAAATCGTGGGACAGCTGTCATGTGATCTTTTAGTCAAGCCACTCCTGTCTGTATTCAAGGAAAATATCTTTACAGAACTAAAACCAAACAGGCCCCTTAGCTGACTATCAGGAAGACAGAACCAGAAGATGATCTTGGGTAATCGTTCTTTTTGATGGCTGAGTAATATTCCATTGTATATATGGACCACATCTTCTTAATCCAGTCATCTGTTGAAGGGCATCTCAGCTCCTTCCACAATTTAGCTATTGTGATGAGTATTAAGGAGGGCACGTATTGCACGGTGCACTGGGTGTTATATGCAAATCATGGAACACTACATCAAAAACTAAGGATGTACTGTATGGTGACTAACATAATAAAAAATTATTATAAAAAAAAAAAAAAGATCTTGGCCCTTCTACTAATTCTCTGCTTGGAACAAATCACTCGGTAGAGTGATGCCTTAACTTTCCCTCTGTCAAAGGAGAATATTAAGCTGCTTTTCAAATATTCTTATGTTAGAAAGTGACACTATACAAATGTAAATCGTACGACAGTATATATTTAGATTAACTCGAGAACATTGCCTTTTCCTGCCACTCAAAAAGATTTGCCTCAAGGAAGAGGAGGAAAAGAAAGGCACTTGCTTAGCAAAGGTTAAAAAGGGAGTTAATTGGGAATCTTATTAACTTGGTATTTGTCTGATATCAAAAGAAACAACATCTTGGGGTCTGGCATTTCTGACAATTGGGAATTCTATAATTAGTTTCTTAACCAGTAGTAGGTATGGGCGCTACTCAAAATCCTGATGGCAAAACTTGAGAGCACTGATTGTTTTACATTGTCTAATATTCTAGCTATTTTTAGTACCATTTGACATTTAGTGAGAGCTTGAAATCTAATAAAATTTCTTTCAACCAAAGGAATTAAGTAATTATCAAAAGATGACAATCATGCAGGTTTAGGGTAATAAAGAAGTACTTGTTTACTATTTCTGAATTAATTTAGCATCTACCCTATTCCAAAGCTTCCCTCCTGGAACTCAGGGGATTTCTACATCCTGTATTTCATTGCAATTTGGCCCTGATTAGAGAACACGATGGCATTTTTCAGTGCCCCATGCACTGGTATTTGCAGCACAACAGAGGGGAAAAAAAGAAAATCAAACAGCGCCCTCTAGTGTCCTCTTTTTATTTTTTGCATGAAACCCGAATGTCTATTGAACCACACCAATCAAAATATGATTTCTCCCCCTCCTCGAAACCTTAGATGCAGAACGTTACCAGAATATAGCTTTAGAGAACACATCAAATGCCAAGGACATTTTCTGGGGAACAGTGTGAGATTTATTTTAATGCACACACTACGTATCATTCCAGGAAAATACCAGCTTTCGGCATCCCATGCAAATTTTGCCCTTAATATCTATTTCTCTAACGTGTTGACAAAAATAGCTGTCGGGAAAAATTAAGTATCTCTTTAAAACGTTGAGAAATAAATAATGTGATCAAGAAAAGCCCATGAAATATTTAGCGGTCTTTCTTTTCCCGCAGCAGAATGTGAAATACTTTCATCATCCAAAGCACGACAACAATAACTCTGGTCTGACTAATGGAAGGCTCTGTTTGTGATGGTTTAATTATGTTTGCTGAAATACGATTCTCATATAAGACAACATCTCCATGGCAGAGGGACAGATCTCTGTGTCTATAGATAGAAATAAAACACAAAAAGACTCATCGTTCCGTGAAGAACTCAGCAATCAAATTCTATTTGCTAAGGAAACAAATGAAGGGAGAGCGTTCGCTGTGTTGTTGTTTCTGTTTGCATGTAGCCTCTGGGTTAGCTACTGTTCTATCTGTTAGCGTGTAGCATTGATTACGAAACAGTTTCGAAATTAAGATGTTCTCTCATTAGATGAAATCACAGTACCTTATGGTCATGCAGCAGCTTTCATAACTTGTGGTGCTTTCCTACCTATATTTAATATCGTTCAATCCTAACTCATGCTGCATTTTGGCAGAGAAATTAGAGGAAGGGTGTTAACCGCAGTTGTATTGCACACACACCCGTATGAAGTACTAACTGAAGAAAAAAGCCCCATCCACCCATATATGTGGCTCATGCCTGTAGATTCATCTCATAATTTCCAACAGGTAATGAGACAATTAGGACGATAGTAGCCTTTTAAGTCTTTTACGCCTTTTAGGAACTAAAAACTTAGATACAGAAGTCTTGAAATTTTCCCCCTTACTCTTAAATTTCTTCCGGGGAGAGTTTAGCAAAATCCACAGATATTACCTTATACTAGTTGGGCAAAAATCTACCAAAAGGGAGAACATATTTCATTACTTTAGATCTTGAAAAGCTTTGCATTGGATCTCTCCAGAACTCCTGGACATTTTTTATTTAAAGACTATAGTCACATAAAAATGTGCTATTAATTATATCTTAAGCAAAGGCAGGAAATGCACGGTTCCCAGTATTTTCCTCTGACCGGCCATCAACATTCTTAATGCAACCGGCTGTCCTGGTCCTTAAATGTATTCTACGTATCTGCACGGACCATTCAAATCAAAGAGGTACAAGTGTATATTCAATCACGCTGTCCGTGAGCCGCTGTGTCCGTGTCTGCAAACTGCCATGGGGAATAGCTGCGTCCACGCAAAGGAGGGAGCCCGCTCTCCTGCAGAATCCTGATCAGAAAGCAATTTGGCAAACTAATTTGACAAGGGGGAAATGATTGAACACAATGTGAAAACGTCTAGGTGTCGTATCAGAATATTCAAGGCATAAAATGAAGCGAAGAAGAGCTGGGATAGTATTCTGAATATTAATTCAAGATCAGGAGAGCCCAGAGACGCTCAGCCACTGTAGACTTTATTCCCGTCTCCCGCATGTTAGCATTTTTGAATCATACTTTGAGCCCCGTCCTTTTCATAAACAATGACTTTCATTAATTAACTTCAAGTGGAATCTAAGAACTGAGTCAACAGAGGGAGAGAAATCTTAGCCCTGGACTACAGTGAACAATTTACCCAACGACTGTAATCAGGTTAAATTCGTGCTATTTAGGCAAATCACCCTGAAAGACCCAGGCTGCCTAAATCCTCAGAAAACTCATCATCGTACGAATCTAAATAGTTTTTATTTTAGGAAAAGCGGTTTCCAACAGTCGCAACACATGAGGACCTGATGATATTTCTAGGCGTTATACTCTAGAAACACAAAGTCATCACAAATCAACTTTCCTGGTAGACCTCCAAAGAGGCACCCGTAACTCATAGAAATCAAAGGACCTCACAGCGACATCAGTGTGAACCATTTCTACTTCCTCTGCTTTAGAGTTTTCTATTCTTTCATGGGAGAATGAACTACAGAACTTAAAACTAGATGGTGATTTTTAAAATTTCATAATAAAATGTCATAAGCTGTGCGGGTGTATTTCTAAGTCTTCTACCAAGAAGCATCGTTCCGAGGTGCTCTGTTGTAGAAACGACAACAAAAACAACAAAATGGCTTCTCTTTGAGCCGACTCTTAGAAGTAGGTTCTTTAAATGCCACCCCGAACCATGAACTCTAGGCACTAATCACTGGCAAAGTCCTCCAATGGCTGTCCTATTGGTGTACATAATTGTAAATGTAAGCATTTTCACCAGTTCCCACATTATCTATTCCAGTCCCATTCTGGGTTTTTCCCTCTCACCAGAAGGGTGCAAATGCACATGGGTTGGAAAAATGAGACTGGTATAACCTTTCAGTTTTGTGAAGGCAGGCCAAGAAACATTTCATTCCAGTGCGTAACAAGGCCAAGAAACATTTCATTCCAGTGCGTAACAAGGCCAAGAAACATTTCATTCCAGTGCATAATAAAGCACGGCTGGGGGTGGTAGAGAGTACGTTGCGGGGGGGAGGCAGGGCTGGTCCTGACTTCCCATGGGAACGGGAGAAAGCCAGACTGAGCAGATGGCATCCAAAGCATCTTCCCTTTCCAAAAATGTCGAAAAAGGAAAGTTCACTTTTACTACAAAACCCCTAAGTAGACTTTATTAAAAGGTAGGAGAAAATGATCTTAATTGTCTTTGAGATACTTGGAAATACTGTACAAAGCTGAACAATGACTCCCTCAGATTTAAAATCTGTAAAAATCTAATGGAGCTCAGAACTGAGAAATGAAATGTAAAGACAGGATTACCCTGAGGAAGAAAGTGTGAATTTAATAAAATATTACTTGCAGACACTAAACTCATGTGAAGAAAAAAATCAAAGTGTCTTGATACAATTATCTTTGGAATAAACTTCACTGATTTTATAAATGAAAATTTTAAACTGATTTCCTTGAACAGTAAGTAAATAAATATTAAAGCCAATCCATAAGAGACATCAGAAACACCAATAATTTTCCCCTAGGATGTTGTCAAACTATTTCCTTGGCCATCCCCATTTGCCCAAGGTCCAGCTATCAAGGGCAGCTAAGGTTCCATTAATTTTACAGTTTCTCTGTGTGTGTGTGTGTGTGTGTGTGTGTGTGTGTGTGTGTGTGTGTGTGCGGGCGTCCAGCAACATAGGGCCTCAGGGTGAGTTGTAAGAAATAATATCATTATGATAAATCTTTAAATTTGTAGTACTTAGCTCTAAGTTTTTCTTCTCCAAAACAAATAAATACTTAGCAAAAGGTCTATTTAATTTTTCTGGAGTTAGAAGACACTAGGAATCTATCATGCCACTGGAAAACAGTATAAAGTTTCCTCAAAAAACGATAAACAGAAGTACCACAAAATCCAGTAATTCCACTTCTAGATATTTACCTGAAGAAAATGAAAACACCAATTTGGAAAGATAGATTGCACCCTATGTTCACTGCAGCATTATTTACAATTGCCAAAATATGGAAGCAACCCAAGTGTCCACCCATAGATGAATGGATAAAGAAGATGTGGCAGCTATTCAGTAGGACTATTACTCAGCCACAAAAAGGAACGAGATCTCGCCATTTGCAGTGACACGGATGGACCTAGAGGGTGTCATGCTAAGTGAAATAAGCCAGACAGAAAAAGACAAATATCATATGATTTCCCTTATATGTGGAATCCGAAAAACAAAACCAAGGAACAAACAGCAACAATGAGAACAAAGAGAGAAACAGACTCATAAATTCAGAGGACAAACTGGTGGGTGCCAAAGGGGAGGGTGTGGGGGGACGGGCAAAGTGGGCGAAGGGGGGTGAAGAGGTACAAACTTCCAATTACAAAATAAATAAGTCACAAGGATGAAAAGTACAGCGTGGGGAGTGTAGTCAATGACACTGTAATACTAACGGTAGTGAGCATTTCATAAGGTGTAGAATTGTTGGATCGCCCATGTTGTACGTGAGAAACTGATTTAATATTATGTGTCAGCTATACCCTCAATTACAAATTTAAACTGTTTAAATCTATTCGATTCTGGGTTTTGTTGTTGTTTTACATTTCCACTTTCTCTAAAAACTCTGTGGCTTCTTCCACCAGCTTGTCTGGTTTTGTCACAGTAACATCCCAAACCTGAGAGAGAGAAAAGAAATTCTGACATTTTTCCTAAGAAAGAAATAGCCCCCTCCAACTGATCTCAAGAAAAAGGGGACCCACGACTTTCATTGAGCCCATGAAGTAGAGCACTTGGCAAATCCTGGACAGCAATGTCCTGTGAGGCAAAAGAAAGAAAGACAGTTGCCCATCCCTACGTATCAGTGTTTACTTTGTTGCTATTGTTGTTTCAGGCCGAATCAATGACCCGCATCAAAGTTCTCTTGAAAAGTGACTTAGCAAAGAGCAGGCATGTTGCCCTATTTTTCTTGCACCTCCCTCAAAGCTGTGCCTTGGTGGGGAATGTCAACTTAGGAGTCGAACACAAATTGCAGGAATGGTACCGGCTTCAAACCGGGGCGGTCGCTGCTGTGGCTAAAGCGTGAACTCTGGGGAGATTGGAAGTCTGGTTGGTCTGGATTTAGAGCCGGCCTGGGGATTTCGAAGTCCCCGCAGGGTAGCCCTCCCGCCCGTCGTCTCCCTGTATCGTTAGTCTTTGACGACTTGGCATGTCAGTCCAGCATCTGAACCACACCAGAGCTTAGAAATCGCTCAAAAAAGGAACCCTGGTTAGTTACCCTTAAAGTAGGATTATTAGAGTTTTTCAGTCAACTGAAGAATTAAGACTTTAAAAAAAAAAAAAAAGAACCACAGTTATTCTTTGCTCACCTTGGACTAACGCTGCGGGGAGGACGTTTCATCTGTGATTTCCTTTAGTCCTCCTAAGCAACCCCACCAAGTAGTTGTTTCACTATTTTGTAGATGAAGGACCAGCGGTCGGAAGAGGTTAAGTAACTTTCCCGAAGTCGTTTTATCTGATTTCACAGAATATTTGATCGAGTTGAAAGAGTCACTGCAGGGGACCTTGTCTGCGCGTCTTAGTAAACAAAATGCCCATGCGCCACCCTTCCCGTTATCCAGCAACACCGTTCATTGGGAGGGTAGAGGCCAACCGAGCGCGGTGTTGTCACTGAAGGGTACTCACATGGGTTATCCCATGTCAAAGAGTTTTAGATTTGTGTAATAAAATTCATCTCACATTACAGCGCCACCGAAGACAGGTTCATTTTGCTCACAATAATGGTACAGAACGCAGATTCCAGAGTCATACGGGGTTTGAATCCTACTTTCACCACTTGCCAGCCAGATGCACTTCATTCATTCATTCATTCATTCATTCATTCATCAAATATTTACTGATGGCCTACTTTGTACCAGACGTCAGCTCTCCAGTTGGTGTATGAGAACAGATAGAGTCCTTGCCCTCAACAGAATTGAGAGTTTAGTGGGACAGAGCAATAATACACAGGCAAACTAGTAAAGATGCAATTTCCAATGGAGAAAAGTCCTGTGAAGAAAACAAAGAGGATGTTTCCAGAAGAAATGGGGGCGGAGCACTCATTTAGATACAGCGGTCGGGCAGGCCCTCGGAGATGGCATCGCTTCAGCTGAGATTTGAGAAAAAAGAAGGAAACAAGCAAGGATGAAGCAGGGGACATCCGAGGAGGCATTTCAGACAGAGGCTGGAGCAAAGGCAAGGACGGGAGACTTGAGTGGCACGTGTGCAGAGATGAGAAGGAGCCCACATGGGTGGAAAGTTCTAGAGTGGCATAGCTGGGGCTGGAGAGGTAGGTAGGGGGTTTGTCCGCCACAGAGTCACCTGGATTTTATTTCAAAGGCAAATTGTAAGCCACTGGAAGATTGTAAGCAGGGGAGTGGTATCATCCAATTTACTTTTTAAAAAACACTTTATTTTGGGGGCACCTGGGTGGCTCAGTCAGTTGAGCTTCCAACTCTTGACTTCAGCTCAGGCCATGGTCTTGGGGTCGTGAGAGCAAACCTTGTGTTGGGCTCTGCGCTCAGCAGGGAGTGTGCTTGAGATTCTGTCTCTCCCTCTGCCTCTGTCTCCCCCCCCCCCGCTTGCACGTGCTCTCTGTCTCTAAAATAAATGAATACATCTTTTTAAAAAAATGTTTAATTTTTTAGAGTAGTTTTAGGTTCACAACAAAACTGAGAAGACAGATTTCCCAAATAGCCCCTGCCCACACACTTGCACAGCCTCCCCACTATCAATACCCCTGCCCAGAGTGGTTCGTGTGTTACAGTCAACGACCCTACGTGACACTTCATCACCCAGAGTTCATAGTTGACATTAGGGTTCACTCTTGGGGTTGTAGATCCGACGGGTTTTGACAAGGTGCAGATCTGAAGTATATAGAATGACAAGTACCCACCACTAGAATATCACATAGAAAATCCTTTACTCTTAAAAATCCTCCATGCTCTGCCTCTTTATCCCCCCCCCCATTTACATTTTTAAAACAATTCCAAATACTATATGGAGACTGGATTTGGAAAGAGGAGGAAGCAGGAAGTACAAGTGACTGCTGTATTAGTGGAGGGCTGGAAGCTTGGCAAAAGCCCAAGGACCGAGGATATGAAAAGAAATGGATGGCTTTGAGCTCTGTTTTGGAGGAACAAGCTATGGGACTAGGTCTTATATTGCTTTTGAAGATAGGAGAAAGATAGAAATCAAAAATGTTTCTGATTTGTGCCACTGGGTGGGTGATGATGTCATTTACCGAGATGGAGAAACGTACTGAGAAATAGTTTCAGGGAGAAATCAAGTGTTCCATTTTGTACATGTTGAGCATGAGATGTCTGTGAGAGATCCAAGTAGAGGTGTCAAGTAGGCAGTAAGAGAGACGACAGGAACGCAGACGAGTCTGGGATGGTGATAAACCATATATAGGAATCGTATACATGTAGATGGCATTTTACGTTGAGGACGGAGTTGAGAGAGAGACTAGATGGAGCCTCCGTCTCAAGGAGCCTGAAAATCTACAGGATCAGCATGGAGAGGTTAGGACGAGAGGGAGAAATGACCGAAGGGAAACTGAGGAATGGCCAGAAAAAGCCAAGGAGAGCCCAAGAGGAAGTGTGACTGTACCCAGGGAAGAGGGTATTTCAAGCAGAACAGAGTTGCCACCTATGTTGAGAACAAGACGATCTTAGGCAAGTTTTTTAACCTTTCTGAGAACCCATGAATTCTATGAACTAGGGATAATACCATTATCCCCTGTGGTCGTTCGGAGTGTTTAGCGCAGTGACAAATCTAAGCCCCCTCACATGGGGCTTTGTATTTAATAAGCGTATAGCAGGGTTTTCCTATCTTTATTATCAATGTCATCAATCAGCTTTGTACGCTGCACGTACCCAAGAGAAGCTAGCAGAGACTGTGTTTATAAGAACGCCAATAAAACCGGCATTTTACAAGTTCTCTTTCCTTACTGACATTATCAATTATTAAAAAGGTATAAGAATAAATTTCTTCTTGTAAAACTTCACTTTTCATTGTCAGCAAGAGAGCCTATATTATTACTTCAAAACCTGTTTTACTTGTCCACCATGCCTGAATACTCTTTGGTTGTCCTGTAAAGTGTATGACTGTTTGGGATTTTCCCCCCCATTAATTTTAACTGCAACCTTAGGAGGGACCAAATCAGCAAAGTTATTAACATCTTAAAAAATACTAGCCCACTTACTGTAAAAGCGTTCATCCAGATATCTCTTATGGGAGTACTCTCTCTAAAGCTGGCTGGTGTTTTGGAATGCTGAAGTACTATTTAAAAAGGAAAATTATCAAGCATGCAGGCTTTCCAAAAAGGCATGAGAAATTAAAAGCCATTAAAAAGAGTGAAGCATTGATGAAAAGAAAATGAGTAGCTTTCATTTATTAAAAATTATGTAAACACACTCATTTCAGACCCATTATTATTGCACTTGGATATTTTTTGCTAAGTGTCACCAGCAGGTAGAAATAGAAGATGAAAATCTGTTCTGAACTAGCATTTAAAAATAGAAACTTCTTTTCAAAACCGTGATCCTCGCAACGTTCTATTAGGACGAGTTGGAATGGTAACAATTAGTTTAGCCTACGAAAATTCAACCAACGAAAACTTAAAGACTAATTAAAATAAATTTTCTAGGTTCACGAAAAGAATCCAAGAGAAATGGGCGAAGGACTGCTCCTCTGTCATGGTCTAAATGGAACCCTTGGAAATTTTCCCCAAGCAGTTAAAAAGCTGCATCTAAACCCTTTCAGGACGCAGTGGAGAGCACTTTAGAGGCAAAAATCACAGCTAATTCTCCACAAAAGAGCTTCTTAATTTGGTGGTATTTATGTAACGAATATAGAATTGGTGAAATATCCAGAGAGAGGAAGCAAAAGAGCCATGAAAGACGGTGATATGGATGGGATATCTGACCCCAAATTCTGATTACGGCTCCGGGACAAGGTAGGAAGCGGAGCTGAACAAGACCCTCCGATCCCTCCTGCCTACCCGTGCCTGCTCTCCGCCAGCTCAGCCGCGTCCCCCCTCACCACGCTCTCCTCCCTTCCTCTCACTGCCTTCCAACGACTCTTTTGGCAATAAAAGGAATACAGAAATAACCCCCAAAATAGCACTATAAGAAGTAGGTGAGAAGGGTAAGAATATGAAAAATTCAATGCTTTTTTGCACATCATAAAATTCTACCTACGTGCTAAGAGTCACTGATTTGGTTCCAAGTTCCCTAGAAAACAATGCAAAAGTCACTCAACTGAGTGTGTATTGTACACACACACACACACATACACACACAGATTGCTTAGAATAACTAATGAGGTCGAAAAAATAGGTATAATCATTTAGTCCAACCAATGCGTCACTTCTTCTGTTGAGATCTACATATCCGTGGGAGGTACATTTTGTCAGCTATGACAGCCGTTTAAACCAAGTATCAAAATAAATTGAACTAAGAACCAGACTGTCAAATTGCCGTGTTATAAAGAACAGCATAATTCTTCCCTATACTAAGAGAAAGAACTTGCTCTTAAGTGCTCTCCTAAGAAGAATTAATACATAAAACAGAATTATAACAATAAGAAGCCACCATTTATTAAAAACGCACCCTGTACGAGGCTCCGTGATCTGCCCTCTACATATGTCATCAATTACGTCTCATTCTCGGAGCTGGCATGAATTTAAAAAGGCCATTCCATTCCTACAGAGCCCCTTGGTGCAAGCCAGTGGCATCATGCCAAAGGTCCATTCAGGAAAAGCAATTCTGCATAGTCTGGGGACATAGGTCTGTGAAGATGTGGCTTAACTGTTGTCTATACTTAGAGCAAAATTGGGCCCGAGGAGCCACTAGCATCAGAATAGCCCGGAGTGTGTATTAAAAATACATGATCCTGGGTCTCTCTCCCTACCAACCTAATCAGAATCCTGGAGGTTATGTCCAGGAGACAGCATTTGAAACAGGTGCTCAGGAGGGGTCCCTGGGTGGCTCAGGCAGTTGAGTGTCTGCTTTTGGCTCAGGTCATGATCCCAGGGTCTTGGGATCGGGTCCCGCATCAGGCTCCCTGCTCCGTGGGGAGCCTGCTTCTCCCTCTCCCTCTGCCCCTCTGCCTCTCATGCTCTCTCTCAAATAAAAATCTTTTTAAAAAACAAATAAACAGGTGCTCAGGAGACTTGTGGGCACCTTCAATTAGAGAAACACTGCCTGTATATATATAATTTATTTATTTATTTATTTATTTATTTATTTATTTCTTTGTTTGAGAGAGACAGATAGAGAAAGAGAGCACAAGCAAGGGGAGCAGGAGAGAGAGAAGCAGGCTCCCAGGGACCCTGGGATCATGACCTGAGCTGAAGGCAGACACTTAACTGACTGAGCCACCCAGACGTCCCACTCTGCCTGTTTCTTGAGCAGTGGTCTCCAAATGTTTTGATTGTCTGTGCAGTAAGACATTTTTGGGGCAGGCCTCCATTTAGCATTTGTGGTTTTGTGAACAAATTAGATCTCATTACTGGTTTACGATTATGTATATTATAAGGCATACATACATTTTTAAATGTTTTTTTATTATATTATGTTAGTCACTATACAGTACATCCCTGGTTTCTGATGTAAAGTTCGATGATTCATTAGTTGCGTATAACACCCAGTGCACCATGCAATACGTGCCCTCCTTAATACCCATCACCAGCCTATCCCAGTCCCCCACCCCCCTCCCCTCTGAGGCCCTCAGTTTGTTTCTCAGAGTCCATAGTCTCTCATGCTTCATTCCCCCTTCTGATTACCCCCCTTTCTTTATCCTTCTTCTCCTACCGATCTTCCTAGTTCTTATGTTCCATAGATGAGAGAAATTATATAATTGTCTTTCTCTGCTTGACTTATTTCACTTAGCATTATCTCCTCCAGTGCCGTCCATGTTGCAGCAAATGCTGAGAACTCGTTCTTTCTGATGGCTGAGTAATATTCCATTGTATATATGGACCACATACATACATTTTTAAAGGCTGAGGTTTTAAATGATTATTACGCAGCAGTATCTGAGTAGAAGCAAAGTCATAGAATAGGTTTCATTATTTTTGAAAATTTTAGATACTTATCCAGGAATTCTGTAGTCATCAGGCAAATACCAGCAAATTAATAAGATTCTCTAGTGTTAGTGTTAATTTTGCTTGTGAATGTGACTTCTAATTTATTAAAAAGCTTTGAGATGCATGTTGGTAAATAATGAAAGAAAGTGTCCAAATGCGCCCTTTACAGTATTGTAAACGTTTAATTAAATTTTTTGTTGTGAAATATGTCATCTATATTCAAGAGTGAATAACGATAAATAATTATAATAAACCGAAGGCTCGTGTACCAGCCACGTAGGTCACAAAATAGAATATTACCAGTACCTTGAAACTTCTTTGCCTGGCTCTCCCAAAGCACATCTGTGCACTGACCCTCCTTCCCGCACATCCCATTATCTTTCTCATCTTTCATTCTTTTATCCTTCTATTTTTACCACTACACATGTATCCCCAAACAACGCAACACTTCCTTTTTCCTGTGTTCAGACTACATATAAGGTGGATCATACTGCGTGCGTCTTCTGACCTGCTTTTTTCACTCAACAGCACCCTTTGGAGAACAAGCCGTGCCGGCGCGTGCAGCTCTAGTCACTCGTTCTTTCTTCTGTACAGCACTTCAGTAGAGCAATGACCCACGCCCTTTGTCCCGTTCTCTTATCAAGGGACATTTCATTGCATCCAGGTTTCTACTATGATTACACACAGTGCTACCAGGCACATTTTTGTTTCTCCAGGTAGATATCCAGGAGTGGGTGCGCGGGCTCGTAGGGCGTGTTCAGCTTGCAGTGTGAGGCCAACAGTTTTCCAAAGTGATTGTACCCCACTGCTTCCCCTTAAGGACGATGCACGAGAGAAGCCATCGGTTGGACTCCCTGCGCACACCTGGTTTTGGAAAGCTTTTTGATTTTCGCCAATCTGTTGAGTGCGAAACAGCATCTTGCGTTTCTAACTTAAATTTTCTTGATTACTATTAAGGTTAAGTATCTTTACATGAATTTATGACTCAGTTTTGTTTCTTCTTCTGTGCCATCTGTCGATGTCTTTTGCTCATTTTCCTAATAAATTGTCATTTTATGGATTCATAGAATCCTTTTATATTCTGGACCATAATCTTTATGATTACATGTGTTGAAAATATCTTCTGGGGCGCCTGGGTGGCTCAGTTTGTTAAATGTCCTGACTCTTGATCTCAGCTCAGCTCTTGATCTCAGGGTCGTGAGTTCAAGCCCCGTGTTGGGCTCCACACTGGGTGTAGTATCTAGTTAAAAAAAAAAAAATCTCCCAATTCGTGAACTGTTTTTACCCTCCCTCCTTTTTTTTGCGAAGAATATACATTCTTAATTTTAATATAATTGATTTATCAATTAATGGTTATAGCATCTGTGTGTATTTTAAGAAATCCTTTTTTTTTTTTTTAAGATTTTATTTATTTATTAGAGAGAGACAGCCAGCGAGAGAGGGAACACAAGCAGGGGGAGTGGGAGAGGAAGAAGCAGGCTCACAGCAGAGGAGCCCGATGTGGGGCTCGATCCCAGGACTCCGGGATCACGCCCTGAGCCGAAGGCAGACGCTTAACCGCTGTGCCACCCAGGCGCCCCTTAAGAAATCCTTTCTTACCTCAAGTTCATAAAGCTCTTCTAAAGGTTTTAAAATTTCAAGTTATACATGTAAGTCTTTAATCCACTAGGTTTTATTTTTTTGTGAGATTGGGAAATGTTCACTTTTTCTTTCCAGTTGGTAACAAATAGCCCAAGCACCATTTAGAGAATTGTCCTTTCTCCATCTGCAGGAGTGCTGACAACACGGACCCCACTCTTGGGCCTCCGTGTTGTTCATGACCCTGAGATGACCTCCCTTGGAACTACGTGTTCCAGGCCCCGTGGAGGTTAATGTATGCCCTCTCTGGAATGCGGGAAGGCTTGTTCTGATCAGCTCTAAAGTGGTGCACAGAAGGCCCCACTTTAGGTAATGAGCATGGCCCCTCTGGCCACAGATGGTGCCCATTAGGGTAACTACCCCGGGACCTCACCACGGCGCTCCTACGCTATAAAGCTGCGGCTTGAGGGCTAGACCGGGCAAGGAGTGGCGGAGAACGGCTGTCTACGGCCTGCGTCACCACCCTCCTGAATCCTGGTGAGTTACCCTGCATGACACTGTGGGTGTGGTGTGGAGTGGCTGGCTTCGGTTTTCGGTTTTAAAGTGGCTTCTCAGGCTAGAGGATACTTGGCTGGTCCTCTTCCGCTTTCTAATCATTGGTAGGCCAGCAGGAGAGCGAAAAAGGAACAAGCGTGGGTAGAGAGGCCTTTGGGGGAGAGGCCATGGTCGGGGGGAGTCCCATGCTGGCCAGTCACAGCCACATGGGAAGACGGCCAGGTTTCTGGAGTGTTTGGAACCGGGGTGTGAGTAGAGGACGCCTGGAGAGTACCCAAGGGATTGTTACTTTATCCTAAACACTGGGGAGGAGGAAATGAACAAACTCTTGCGGGTGTAGCCTGGCCATGGATGTGTGCTTTGTGAGCCCCTGCGGCAGGGGAGTTGTGAGTAAAGAGAGCCCTGGGACAGAGAGACTTGTTGGCTTTACACAGGGAATGTTCTGCCGCAGAGCTGGTGGAGCTAACCAGCTGCTTTAGGTGGGAGTGGGGGGCCAGCAAGCGGTGGCAGCTTGGTTGTTGAGATTGGGGGGTACTGGGGGAGATGGGGTTGCGTTGGAGGGGTTTGGGATGTGGGGGATGGCCTCGGTCGCTGTTCCACCAGCCTTATGGTGGAGATCGTGTGCGCCGGGTGGGCGAGAATCACGGGCGCTAATTTGATCAATTGGTAAAGGCTGCGGTAAGATAACGTGGCCCAGGAAGGGGATGCGCCCTCCCCTCCACTGTTAGGCCGGACGTCCTGAAATTGTGTGTGATCTGGGGATGAAACATGCCTCGTGTGCCCAGCATCTTAGAAGCCCAGACAGTTGTTTTCCCTTGGTGGGAGAGACGGAATCTCAGAGCCAGCCCTGGGGGCGTGGTTTGGGACTTCCTTATCTGTCCTGGCCCCTGGGGCTAATTGGCTCTTTGTTACAGTGGCTGCTATGGTGGCTGACTTAAGGGGAACTGAAGGAATCCACCATAAGGGAAAGAGCAGGGTTGAAAAATGGAAAAACAAAGGATCCTGCTAACAATAAAATGCCAGAAAGGGGGCCCATCGAGGTGTGTTTTAAGCAGTTGTGGCAAGATCTAATATCTGAGACCCGAGAGAAAAATCTAGATAACCCAACTCAGTCTTGCTAAGACTGTGGAAAGACTTTGCCTAAAGGAAGGCAGTTTATTTTCTTGAAGGCTTTAAAAAAGCTGGGTGCGTTGGGGCGCCTGGTCAGGGCGTGATCCCAGCGTTCTGGGCTCGAGCCCCACATCAGGCTCCTCTGTTGGGAGCCTGCTTCTTCCTCTCCCACTCCCCCTGCTTGTGTTCCCTCTCTCACTGGCTGTCTCTCTCTGTCAAATAAATAAAATGTATTAAAAAAAAAAAAAAAAAGCCGGGTGCGTCACTGAGGGCCCCTCTGCTCACATAGGAATTTCAGGCCTGGATGTCCCCTACCCCTACAGGCTAGGGGTCAGGCCAACTTTGCCCTCTAGTGTGTGCAGTAGGGGCCACCAGGGGCCCCATGGACCATTAACCATTTATCAATCTCCTACGAACGGGCTGTAATGGCTCTAATGGACACTGGAGCCGAACACACACTTCTCTTTGCAGACCCCTCAATTTCAGGGAGAAATAAAGGTTATTGATGGTTGTAGGAGACAAACTATCGAGCAAAGAATCTCTACCTACAGATTGGCACGCATAATGAGCTTACCACCATGAGAGAATTACAAACCGTGGGGGAATCAGACCTGCTCAAAGCCCATTCAGTAGTCCAGTTTGACCTATAAAGAAATCTAACGGGACCTGGTGAAGGACAACAGATTATAGGAAACACCATAAATTTACCCCACCTGCGCATGCCACCTAACATAGTTTGTAAGAAAACAAACAACATGGCATCCATTAAGACCCATCCTCTCCTACTGGGCCTGTGTACTCCTTTTTCAGCCTGCCATTAGGACATGAATCCCAAGACCAATTCACCTTTCTGTGGAATGGGAGACCATGGACTTCCAGGCTCTGCCCCACGGTATCTCCATAATCCCACAATTTGTCACAGGATGGTAGCCAGAGATTTGGAAACAATGTTGCCCGTGGAGATGGTGTTTTATCCTTCTATAGATGATGCTATGTTAACTCGTGATTTCCCCTCCCTGTCTCCGGCATCTTAGCGTACAGAGTCCTTACAGTATTGGTGTGTACCTTACCCTTACAAGCGTACAGAGTCCTGAGGATGGAAGGTAAATACCAACAAGATCCAAGGGCCAGGTCAGTCGGTAAAGATGCTGGGTATCCTCTGGGCAGCTAAGACAGGAGTGAAGCTGGGGGTGATCACTGAGAAAATACAAGCCTTCCCCGATCCCTAACACGGTAAAGAAATTACAGGCTTTTGTTGGTGTACTGGGTTACTGGAGAGCTTTTTTCACTAGCGTGACAGCAAGACTTTTATAAACCTTGGTTAAGAAAGGAAGCCAATGGGGGGGGGGGGGAACGGCGCCTGGGTGGCTCAGTAGGTTAAGTGTCTGCCTTCGGCTCAGGTCATGATCCTGGGGTCCTGGAATCAAGCCCTGCGTTGGGCTCCCTGCTCAGTGGAGTCTGCGTCTCCCTCTGCCCCTCCCCCCTCCCCCACACATGCGCTCGAGTGCGCTTGCTCTCAAAGAAAGAAAATCTTTATTTAAAAAAAAAAAAAAAACAACGGGATTGGGGTGCTAACCAACAAGAGGCTCTCGTCAAGGCAAAGATGGTAGTAAATCAAGCGTGGGCCCTGGAGGCGTCAATGCCAAACGTGAGTTGTGAATTGGATGTAAGTTCCTATCCAGGAAGTTTTGTCTGGAACTTGTGATAGTGGCTAAAAGGGAAATAAATTCTGGTTATTTCCATAAGTTCAATAAGAACGTATTCTTACAGGGGTGCCTGGGTGGCGCAGTCGTTAAGCGTCTGCTTTTGGCTCAGGGTGTGATCCCAGCGTTCTGGGATCGAGCCCTGCGTCAGGCTCCCTGCTCGGCGGGAAGCCTGCTTCTTCCTCTCCCACTCCCCCTGCTTGTGTTCCCTCTCTCGCTGGCTCTCTCTGTCAAATAAATAAAATCTTAAAAAAAAAAAAATTCTCACAACAGGACACCACTGGAAACACTGGTTCTATTACCCAGGCTTTGACTGGAGCGTCCTATCTGAGAGAGATTGCATAGGCTCAGATCACCGGACAGCTTTAAGGAACTAAGGTGGATTTTTTTTTTTTTTTTTAATGGAGCCAATGAAGCCCCTTGGGAAAAATCTCACCCTGGTACCTTGCTTACAGAGTTCCCAGGAGCATTATCAGGTGAGTAAGGTCACATTCTGGCAGAAGAAGAAGAAACTCAAATCTATAGGTATTGAAGGCGAGTCTGACAACATGTGTTTGGCTTGGCTCTTGGCCTTGAAAGGCTGTTCGGGCTAAATCTGAAATTCCTTATGAGATTGAAAACAACCGAAATGACCAGTTCCTGTTCTTGCTGCACTTATGTAAATAGGCCAAGTGTGTTAAAACCGGGCTTGTTTTACAAACGAGAAATCAAGATGCTTTTAAAGAGAGGGGAAAAATCACTTCAGCAACCCACCTTTATAGTTGTTAGATTCTATTCTGATTAATTATCCTCCTATATTTGTTTGCCTGTAAAACCAGGCTGGATCCTGCAGTCTCCTGGTTTCCTTGCACATCTGGCTAATTTTTGACCTCCCTGCTTGCACACGACAGGGCTGCCTTTGAAAGCCCACCGGCTGGGCCGCCTCCTGAAATGAGGCCGCTGTTTAACTGAACAGACCTAATGGGCCTCGTTATGAAATGTGGAATAAGACGCCAAAACTATACCCAAGAGCATCAAAATAGCGGCTCCACGAAGGAGGGGAGCTGAACCTCGTGCTGGGGAAATCCGCAGCGGGACGCAAGGCAGTTCATTCCTCAGATCCTCATCGATGCCCCTTTACAGCAGGAAGCAGCTAGAGTGACCATCGCCCCTCTGTCTCGGTGTCAAGAATGAGGAACGGTGAAAAGCCAGGGGGGGTACTGGTTCGTCTCCTGTCGCTGTTCTGTCACTGCTGTGGCATCGGGATGCCAGTCCCCTCCCCCCATCTGACTCTAGGGTCCTCACAGGAGAATGGTCTGTAGAAGACGATACAGGCCATAAAGAGGTCAGGGGTGGAGCGTAGGAGGGCTGACGACACAGACTCCATCTTTGGCCCTCCATCTTGTTCATGCCCATGAAATGACTTCCCTCGGGGCTGTGTGTTCCCGGCCCTGAGGAGGTTCATGCAGGCCCTGATTAGAATGAGGGAAGGCTTGTTCTGATCTCCCCTAACGTGGCACACAGAAGGCCTCACTCTTGGTGACTGGTAGAGCTGGCTGGTGGACAGACCACCATGCCCGTCGCTCCCTAGAAGCTGGGGACTAAGGTCTGGACTGGGCGGAGAATGGCTGCTTACCACACGGATTGTCCATCTGCCCAATGCCTCCTGTCAGAAGTTCACCCTGAATACAACTCTGTAAATGGTATGGAGTAGCTTGCTGTTTTTCGGTGTTAAGGTGACCTCTCCAGCTGGAGGATACCTCACTGACCCACCTCCATCTTCTAGAACCATTGTTTGGCAATGCCTGCTTTATACGCGTGGGTTATTTCTGAGCTCTATTTTACCCATTGGCCTATTTCTTTATCCCTGCCCCCAAAACCACATTGTCTTCATTACTATGGCTTTATAATCCCAACACCTAGAAGGACAGGCTGCTCCGAGATGAGCCACTTGGGCATGAAGGTTATTCTGTGCTAAAGGCAATCGAGACCTAACAGGCTCAAGAGAAACTTTTGCCCTTACCTACACAGAAGAATCTAAATTGGTGGGTTTTCCCTGAATAAGCATTATTAGTGGAGATGGGTGTTGTCTGAGTGGCACATCTTTATAGCAGGGCAAGGGTTCTTAACACCCGCGAATTGGATTCCTTTCCTCTGAGGTCCCAGACCCCGGCCCCCTTCTCCTTAGTTCAGGATGCCCTAGGTGCCTCATTTTGCTTGAGTGTCTTTGGAATTTTCATGTCTGTGTGGATTCCCCATATGTACACTATTAAACTTGATTTTCCCCTGTTAATCTGTCTCATGTCATTTCCTAGTCCAGCTAGAAAGATCTTTGAAACCACAGGAATCCTTGCTTCCCGACAGGTGGCCTAGTCAGGACACTTTAACTCCCCACACACCACCCGCCCCAGACACTGCTGCAGCTGAGAGGTCCTTGGGAAGCCTGACCTCCAGCCAGCAAAAGGTATGCTTTCTTTCCAGGTTAGCCTCCCAGAATATCCATCTGCAAAGTCTGATGGAGTGAGTGGGGTGAGAGTCCTTTTTCTCTTACTAAACTTTGATTAGCAGGAGAAAATCATTGTGGAACTAGTTCCTTGGGCTTTAGTGGCTCTTTGGTTAAGCTGGGTAGCGTGTTCTTTGGTTACCAGTCCATTTCCTCCCAGAGATGGATGATCTTTGTTTTCCTTTGTCAGTGTCGTGGGTTATCTGTCCTCTGTTGCTAAGGGGACATCTTCACAAGCCAATGCTGCAAAATTGATGGGCATGGGTTGAGCACTTCAGAGCTGTAGGAGTGCTCACCACCCCAAGACGACCCCTGGGACACGGTAAGTTGGTCACAGTTTGGAGTTAGATTGACTCTAGGTCCCCCGCCAACATCAAGAAAACATGCGTGCAGTGGGGTCCGTTGTAGAGCACACAGTCCCCAGCCCTGCCACACAGCCCTCCCAGCGATTAGCGTGGCTCCAAGAGACCCAAGGCTTAGAGAAAGCGGTTACATTTTCTTCTTCGATCTTGTTCTATGACCTGAGAGCTTGGCTTTTTGACCAGCAAGAATACCCTCTTTGGTCTTTGCCATCCGGAAGGTGTGCTGACTGAGCTGTACCTTGGAGGCCAGTTGAATAGACCGGGGACCTGAGTGTGTCTCTCTGTCTGGCTGTGCCATCTCGTAAGGGTGTTTGTCATGGGCGGTTTCAGCCCAGAGCAACCCTTGTCCTCTCTGCCCTCATTGCTCGTTAGTGCAGGGAAAGTCATTCCAGAAGCACCGGCCCGGGGCCCGCGTTAGTGGATCTGTGACTAGGGGTGTCTCACGTTTTCCTGGGAGATTGGAGACCCCATTTTCACTACCTTTGTAACCTGTGCAACGAAGGTCTTTGTTTTCTGAGACGAACTTCAGGAGTAAACTTGCGGATCATGGGTCTGCATCCTCTGTGCCCTCTCTGGATGCCTCTTGCGTCTTTGGTGAAGCCACTGAAAGGCTTACTGGCGTGAGTCCCTATTCCTCAATGGCCAGATGATGAATCCTTTAAATCGGCTATATTTTAAAAGTTCTCCCTTGTCTTATTAGTATAACAGCTAGACTTAGGGACTCCCTTGATCAGATAAAAGAATAAATTAGGGGCGCCTGGGTGGCACAGCGGTTAAGCGTCTGCCTTCGGCTCAGGACGTGATCCCGGCGTTACGGGATCGAGCCCCACATCAGGCTCCTCCGCTATGAGCCTGCTTCTTCCTCTCCCACTCCCCCTGCTTGTGTTCCCTCTCTCGCTGGCTGTCTCTATCTCTGTCAAATAAATAAATAAAACCTTTAAAAAAAAAAAAGAATAAATTAGACCTAAGACAGAAAGAAATGTCCTTATCAAAGGTAAAGCCCCCTCTTAAAATCTGCCCTCTTCTCTGCCTGTTTTAACTTCCCTTTCCCTACAAGATTGACAGATCGCTCTGTCCTTAATCTCTAGGTTTGAGATAATAGGTTGCACGTGTAAATGCTGGCAGCCAGAAAATGAATTTCACAGAAGTGCCTGAGCCTGGCAATAAGGCTTGCTTTGCTCTAGCCTTCCAGGGCTCTGTAATCAGGCTCTGTCAAGCCTCGGGCCTTCCTACACAACATCCCTTGCAGGTGTATCCTAGCCTCCCCCCTCCCCCCACCTCCTCGCTGCAAAAGAATTTGCATCCCTAGACAGCAGCTGAGCTTTTAAGTTACAAAGCCTTTTACATCTACTTTCAAGAGATTCTCCTGAATTTAGAGAGTAACTAGAAAAATTACTTGACTATATTTACAACCTTCCCTTTGCAGAGGAAACAAATGACCCAAATTCCTCCTAAACCCTCCTACAGATGAGCAAAGGGCCTATACTCGGGGCTAAGAGAAGCCAAGAATAAGTTATGTACCCAGAAAAAAGAGCATTTTGTTAAAATGCTTTATACAGACTTCATAGAGGCATAAATCTTCTGGTTCCCATTTTAGTTAACATTCTTCCTGATATAAACAGGCAAGTTTAGTCAAAAAGATGAGCCAATCCTTTGATATTCAGGCTGCAACCCAGGTCATTGGGGAATTAGGAACAGCTGTCTTTGTTTTACGAGTCTTGACAAAACCAGAACTAAAACGCTTGAAACAAGTTAAAGCCCACCCATCTCTGCCAACCTCTCAAAGTGTTTATAGATGTTATAAAAAATCGGGATACTGGAACAAAATTGTTCTGAACTCAAAAGTAAATTTTAAATAACAATTATCCTGAAACTCTAAAAAAAAAATTTTTTTTTTACCTCCTTTGTCCATTGAAATGATAAATTTTATGTCTTTGAAATGTAGACACAGCCCACAGTCTCCTGAGACTGGAAGAAAAATAGGGCAGTATTCAGAAATTGTACCTGTAATGGTCTCTCCATAAACAGTAGTAGAAACAAAATTAAGATTTTGTTTGCATCTGGTCCGTATTTTTTGTATGTCCGTGTATGTTGTAGAAACTAACCCAAATGTTTTTCAGTTTCATGTGATTTGGGGAAATATTTGGTATTAAAGCTAATTTAAGGTTGTAGGTTTAATTAGACATATTTGGGAGTTATCTGCATTAAATATAAAACTTCTGCTTGTGTTTACTAAAAGCCAAAGCTCATGGTATCTCTTGCAAAATTTGTCTGAAAATGTTAAAATAATGGTTGACTATCTAATGCCTCATGAAGTTTTGTGGGTAGTCTAAGCGTAATTGTTAAAAGCAAGTGCCTTCAATGTAAATAAACTTTGTATAATCTTTTAAATAGCCTTTGGTAACCTAAGATTTTTAAGTTTTGCTAAGTTAAATGAGTTAATTTCATTGATTCTCTAGATCATTTCTAAATAAGATAAACCACGTTCAGTACTTTGCATTATTTTATCTACTTTTGTCTTACTATAGAGAATCTAAAGATAAATTTGGGTTTGTTACTAAACCTAGGCTTTACTGGAAGACTAATGTAGAAAAGAAGTCAGGGCTCGGAGCCGACAGCCAAGGAAGAATTCTTGAGACATCTTTGGTGCAAAAAGTTCGTTTTATTATATTAAAGCGCAGGGACAGGACCCATGGGCAGAAAGAGCTGCACCAGGGTTACGAGGAGTGGCCCATTATATACTTTCAAGTTGGGAGGGGGTTAGGGATAGTGTAAGTCCCTTAGGAATTTTGGAAGCAAGGTTTCCAGGACCTTGAAGGGGCTAGCTATTGTTAGGAGAAGGTTATTTATTACTATCTAATAAAACCTGAGACATGAGACCCTTCAGATGTAGATCAGTGGGCCATAGGGCTGGGGGATGTTTGCCAACATGTATCTTAGGGGGTAGAGAGAAATGAAGTTTCCAAACGAATTTTTATATGTTATAGTAGACCCACAGGATCCTGGGGTCAGACTAGGTTTGCCTTCTGCTGTTAGCAAAGTATTAACATCGAGGCGGCTGAGTCCCTAGAGGAATGTCACTCTGCCTGTTTCAAGGACTTGGCAGTGGGCTGTAGGCAGTAAGGAAATTTAATTATTTTTGCCTTTCCTTTCCGCGTCAAAACTATACTATGAAAAAATGTTTCTAAAAATGGTGAAATATATTCATAAATTTGCCAATGTAGAGTTCTGGTGTAATAGTTCACAATTGCTTACTACTTAGTTTTCATTGGAAATTGAGGCTTTGAAGCATTAAGAATTCTAATAAATGTAAGCAAGACTACTGGAAGTAATAAGGGAAACAACTCTGGAAAGTAAGATGTGGTTTTTTGGTTTGTTTGCTTTTTTTTTTTTTTTTGGAGAGAAAGAAATAAAAATACATAATGGGAAAATAAAATTTTGCCCCAATTTTGAAAGAGGGAAAATTTAGGACAAAGTTTGAATGTAAGAAAGTTGCAAAAAGGTTTATGTAAAAAGAATGTTTCTTAAGAAATTTTGTGTGTGGTCAGTACTGGCTTAGATTAGGATGAATTTAAGTAAACGAGTTTTAATATCAAAAGAATGCTGATGCAAAGTTTTGGTTTCTCTTTGTTACAGTTTTCTTGGGGCACCTGGGTGGCTCCGTCAGTTAAGTGTCCAACTCTTGACTTCAGCTCAGGTCATGGTCTCAGGGTCACGAGATTGAGCCCCGAGTTGGGCTCCGTGCTCTGTGGGGGAGTCTGCTTGAGGTTCTCGTCCTCTCCCTCCGCCTCTCCCCCTGCTTTCTTGTGCGCACACACTCTCTCTCTCAAATCTTTAAAATTAAGTTTTCTTGAACTATTGACCTGCTCTTCATAAGAAATTGTAAACAAATTTTTCTTTGCCTTTTTATCTACCTAAAAAAACAATGATTCTGTTTCCCGTATTTTGCTATATTTATCAGATCTTTGACCACTTAAGAAAATGGAGTCTTAAGAGTAAAATAGCTAAATTTGGCTCACAAATACATAGTCTTCTGTATTTGCCTTTTAATCAAAGTGACAGTAAGACTTCAATGTAGAATTTTTGTTTCATAATGATTCATGATCCTCTTAATCAAATGTTCAAACCATTTTTAGGGGGAGGGTTGGTTTCTGTGTCTGTGTGTGTCTATGTGTCTCTACTTCCTCAAATAAAATTCTAAGAGAAGTCTTTTTGACTGATCTAACTGAAATTTTCCAGCAGGCCCCTGGAAATTTCAAGGAAAAAGAAAATTGTGAGAAATTAAACTATAGGTTTATCTGGTATGTTAAATTACACGGGAAGCATTGTGAAATGATATTTTAAACCCTCTTAGGGTTTAGATTATATTTATGTAGATATGAAGTTAAGTGTTCTAACTTGTGTGAAATGCCTAGAAATCTGATGTCCTGGTATGTTATCTTGAAGTGTTGTATGTAACAAAAATAACCAAATTTCTTTGTCAATTACCTTGTAATGAACTCTAATCAGATCTTTAGCCATGGCCATTTTGTCTTATTACTTACAGACTGTTAACTTTTATAAAGGAATAAAAGTATTCCCATGAATGTCCTTCATCTTCAATGGGACTCATGGGGGGTGGGGAAATAGTGTAGAGGTTTCTGATAACCTCAAAATCATAAAACTGAACTTAGGTGTTAAAAAAAAACAAAAAAACAAAAAAACTTCCAGAACTAGTAGAAAAACTGGATTCAGGCAGAACAAGAATTAATAACACGGGGCCGAATAAAGAAAGATGATTATACTTTTTACAACTTTTTGTTTGAAACACTGACTCTTAAAAATGTTTTTTCCCCCCAGGTATTTATTTATTTATTTATTTATTTATTTATTTTAAAGATTTTATTTATTTATTTATTCAACAGAGATAGAGACAGCCAGCGAGAGAGTGAATACAAGCAGGGGGAGTGGGAGAGGAAGAAGCAGGCTCATAGCGGAAGAGCCTGATGTGGGGCTCGATCCCGGATCGCCGGGATCACGCCCTGAGCCGAAGGCAGACGCTTAACCGCTGTGCTACCCAGGCGCCCCCCCCCCAGGTATTTAAATTCCAGTGTAGTTAAATTACAGTGTTACATAGTTTCAGGGGTACAGTAGTGACTCAACGGTTCCATACATTAAGTGCTCAGCAAGTGTACTCTTAATCCCCTTCACTTAATTCACCCATCCCCCCACCCCACCTACCTCTCCTCTGGTAACCCTCAAATGGTTCTTTATAGTTTAGAGTCTGGTTTTGTTTTTGTTTTGTCTCTTTAATTTGTTCGTTTGTTTCTTAAATTTCACATGGGCGTGAAATCCTATGATATTTCTGACTTATTTCGTGTAGCATTATACTCTCTAGATCTATCCCTGTTGTTCTAAGTGGCAGGATTTCATTCTTATGGATGAATAATATTCTCCTGTGTACATATATTCCACATCTTTATCCATTCGTCTATCAGTGGACACTAGGACGTTTGGCTATTGTGAAGTTGCACTAAGCGTAAGGGTGCATGTATCCCTTTGAATGAGTGTTTTTGTGTTCTTTGGGTAAATACCCACTAGTGCGATCATTGGATCACAGGGTAGTTCTAGTTTTTAACTTTTTGAGGAATCCCCATACTGTTTTCCAGAGTGGCTATACCAGTTGGAATTCCCACCAACAGTGCAAGAGGGTTCCTTTTCCCCCATATCCTTGCAACACCTGTTGTTTCTTTGTATTTATTTTTGCCATTCTGACAGGTGTGAGGTGATAGCTCATTGTACTTCTAATTTGCATTTCCTTGATGATGAGTGATGTTGAGCATCTGTTTCTCTTTGGCGAAATGTCTGTTCATGTCTTCTGCCCATTTTTAATTGGATTATTTGTTTTTTGGGTGTTGTATAAACTCCCTTTTTATTTTGGATACTAACCCTTTATGAAATATGTCTTTTGCCAGTATCTTCTCCCATTCAGTAGGTCGCCTTTCAGTTTGTTTCCTTTGCTGTGCAGAGGCTTTTTACTTTGATAGCCCCAAAAGTTTACTTCTGTTTTTGCTTCCCTTGTCTCAGGAGACCTACCTAGAAATATGTTCCTACAACCAATGTCAGAGAAATTGCCTGTGCTCCCTTCAAGGATTTTCCTCATTTCAGGTCTCAGATTGAGGTCCCTAATCTGTTTTATTTTTGTGTCTGGTATAAGAAAGTCATCTAGTTTTATTCTTTTGCATGTTCTGTCCAGTTTCCCCAACACCATTCGCTGAAGAGATTCTTTCTCCCACCACATATTCTTGCCTCCTTGGTCAAAGACTAATTGACCATATAATCATAGGTTTATTTCTGGGTTTTCTGTTCCATTGATCTATGTGTCTGTTTTTGTGCCAGTACCACACTGTCTTGAAGACTATAGCTTTGGAATATAACTTAAAGTCTGGAATTATGCTCCCTCCAGTTTTTTCTTTTTTTAAGAGTGCTTTGACTATTCAGGGTCTTTTGTGGTTCTATTCAGATTTTAGGATTATTTCAGTTCTGTGGAAAAAATGCTGTTCGATTTTGATAGGAATTACATTTAGTCTGTAGGTTGCTTAGAGTATTATAGACCTCCTAACAATACTCTCCCAATCCATGAGCATGGAATAGCTTTCCCTTTGTTTGTATCATCTTCAATTTCTTTCATCAATGTTCTATACTTTTCAGAGTACAGGTCTTTCACCTTTTTGGTTAAATCTATTCCTAGGTATTTTATTTTTGCAATTATAAATGGGATTGTTTTCTTGTTTCTCTTTGGCTTCATTATTAGTGTATAGGAACGCAACAGATTTCTGTACATTGATTTTTCTATCTGGCAACGTTACTCAGTTTGTCAGTTCTAGCAGTTTGTTGGTGTAGACTTTTGGGTTTTCTATATATAGAGTATCCTGTCCTCTGCAAATAAGTGAAAGTTCTACTCTTTCCTTACCAGTTTGGATGCCTTTTCTTTTTGTTGTCTGATGGCTGTGGCTTGGACTTCCAGTACTATGCTGAATAGAAGCGAGAAGTGGACATACCTGTCTCATTCCTGACCTTAGGGGAAAAGCTCTATTTTTCCTGATTATGATGTTCACTGTGGGTTTTTCATATAAGGCCTTTATTATGTTGCAGTATGTTCCCTCTAGACCTACTTTGTTGAGGCTTTTTATCATTAATGTATGTTGTATTTTGTCGAATGATTTTTCTACATCTGAAAGGATCATATGGTTTTTAATTTTTCTCTTATTGATGTGATGTAGGACATTGATTTGCAAATACTGAACCACACTTGCATGCTGGGAATAAATCCAACTTGATTGTGGTGATTTTTTTTTTTTTTAATGTATAGTGGATTTGGTTTGCTAGTATTTATTTGAGGATTTTGCATCTATGTTCATCAAAGATATTGGCCTATCGTTCTTCTTTTGTGGTGTCTTTATCTGGTTTTGGTATCAGGGTGTTACTGGCCTCGTAGAATGAATTTGGAAAATTCCTTCTATTTTTTTTGGAATAGTTTGAGAAGAATAGGTATTAACTCTTCAAATGTTTGGTTGGATTCACCCATGTAGCCATCTGGTCCTGGACTTTTGTTTTTTGGGAGTTTTTTTATTACTGATTCCTTTTCATTGCTGGTAATCAATCTGTTCAAATTTTCTATTTCTTACTGATTCAGTTTTGGTACTTCAATGTTTCTAGGAATTTATCCTTTTTTTTTTTTCTGGTTGTCCAAATATTCTCTGATAATTGTATTTTTGTGTTAGTCCTAGTTTCATTGATCTGGTTTTGGGGGGTGGTGTTAGTTTCTATAGCATTCATTTTTGCCCTGATCTTTATTATTTCCTTCCCTCTGCTGATCTTGGGGTTGTTTTGTTCTTTTTCTAGGTCCTTTAGATGTAAGCTAGGTGGTTTGAGATTTTTTTTCTAGCTTCTTTAGTAGGTCTGTATTGCTATAAGTGTCCCTCTTAGAACTGCTTTTTCTGCATCCCAAAGATTTTTAGACTGTTGTTTTCATTTTCCTTTATCCATGTAATTTTTTATTTCTTCTTTGATTTCCTTAGTTGAGCCATTCATTGTTTCATAACCTGTTATTTAACCTCCATATATTTGTGTTATTCCAGATTTTGTCTTGTGATTGATTTCTAGTTTCATAGCATTGTAGTCAGAGAAGATGCATGGTAGGACTTCAGTCTGTTTTAATTTGTTGAGACTCGTTTAGTGGCCCAGTATGTGATCTCTTCTGGAGAATGTTCTATGTGTTCTTGAGAAGAATGTGTATTCTGCTGTTTTAGGATGGTCTGTTCTGAATACATTCGTTAAATCCATCTGATCCAGGGTGGCATTGAAAGCCACTGTTTGTTTTTATTTTGGATGACCTGTCCATTGATGTACATGGGGTGTTTGAGTTCCCTACTATTCTTGCATTACTATTGATTAGTCCCGTTCTGCCATTAACTGTTTTATGTATTTGGGTGCTCCCAGGTTTGAATGCATAAATATTTACAATTGTTACATCTTGTGGGCCTGTCCCCGTTATTATTACGTGGTGTCCTCTGTCTCATTACAGTCTTTGTTTTAAAGTATATTTGTTTGATATAAATATTGCTACCCCAGCTTTCTCTTAACATCCATTTGCATGGTAGGTGTTTCTCCATCTCCTCACTTTCAGTCTGCACATGTCTTTGATCTGAAATGAGTCTCTTGGAGGCAGAATATAAATGGGACTTGCTTTTTAATCCATTCCATCACCAGATGTCTTTTGATGGAAGCATTTAGTCCATTTACCCTCAAGGTAATTATTAATATATATATCAGCATTTTTGTTTGTTGTTTTGTGGTGGGTTTTATAGTTTTTCTCTGACCCTTTCTTTTCTTGCTCTTTACTTTCATGATTTGCTAGCCGTCTCTAGTGATCTACTTGGAATCCTTTTTCTTTATTCTTGGCACCTGTATTACTGGGTTTTGATTTGTGGTCACCATTAGATCTGTATATACATCTTATGCATATAGCAGTCTATATTAAGTTGATGGTCGCTTAAGTTTGAACCCACTCTTTACTCCCCCCCGCCCCAAACCCCACACTTTAGGTATGTGCTTCTATACTGTACTTTTATTTTGTGAGTCCTTTGACTGATTTGTACAGATAGACTTATTTTTACTGCTTTTGTGTTTTCTACTTTTCTTGCTCTTGTGGTCTTTCCTTTCCACTCCCAGAGCCCCCTGTAATATTTCTTGTAGGGCTGGCTTAGTGGTCAGGAACTCCTGTACCTTTTGTCTGTCTGAGTGACTCTTTCTCTTTCCGTTCTGAATGACAGCATTGCTGGATCGAGTATTCTTGGCTGCAGGGTCTGTTGGTTTGTTTTCCTTCCAACAATTTGAATAGATCATCCCACTCCCTTCTGCTCTGCAACCTTTCTGCTGAAAAACCTCACAGCCTTGGGGCAAGGGGTTGGGGGGATTGGGTTCCCCTTGTATGTAAGGGTCATCTTTTCTCTTGCTGCTTTAAAAATTCTCTTTACCACTACTTCTTGCCATTTTAATTACTGTGTGTCTTGGTGTGGGCCTCCCGGGGTTGATTTTTGTTGGGCAACCTCTGTGCCTCCCGGATCTGGATGTTTCCTTCCCCAGATTAAGGAAGTGTTCAGCTGTTGCTTCAAATTTTCTGCCCCTTTTCCCCTTTTCTCTCTTCTCCTTCTGGGATCCCTATAATGCAAATGTTATAATGCTTGATGGAGTCGCTGAGTTCCCTAAGTTTATTCTCATTTTCATAATTCTTTTGCCTCTCACCTGGTCAGCTCTATTACTTTCCAGTACTCTGTCTTCCAGGGCACTAATCGGTTCCTCTGCTTCCTCTAGCCTGCTATTTATTCCTTCGAGTGTGGGGTGGTGGTGGTGTTTTGTTGTTTTAGTAGGCTCCAGGCCCAGTGTGGAGCTCAACGTAGGGCTTGAACCCCCAACCCGAGATGAAGACCTGAGTTGGAAGTTTAACCAACTGAGCCACCCACGTGCCCGTCCATCTAGTGTATTTTTAATTTCATTTATTGTGTGCACCTCTGGGGGGTTTTTTTGTTTGTTTTTTGGGTTGTTTTTTTTTTCTTTTAAGGGCCTCACTGATGTCCTGTTCTCTCTTAAGTCCAGCACGTATCTTTATAATCATTAAATTCTCCAACAGGCATATTACTTGTATCCATTTCACTTACATCTCTTGCTGTGGCTTTATCTTGTTCTCTCACCGAGGACCTATTCCTCTGTCTCCTCTTGTCTAACTCTGTGTCTGTGTGCTAGGAATGTCAGCTACGTTTCCTGCTCTTGACAATGATGGCCTTACGAAGAAGCGGTCCCATAGTGCCCGGCAGTGCAATGTTGCCTGTTCCTCAGAACCTGGCACTTCAGGGCTTGTCTGCTATTTGTGTTATTTGTGCCCTGCTGTTGTATCCTGGCCCTTTTTTTCCTTCCTTTCCTTTCCTGCATAAGTGCTCTTTGACTGTTGGGGGTTGTGTTTGGTCCCCAGCTGGGGTGTGGTGTGCTGGTCCTGCTTGCAGAATGAGACCTGCCACAGCCGGGGACGAGGACCAGCCTGGGCAGACCCACGAAGCGTGCAAGGGTGTGGTGTGCAATTTTAACAGGCTGCACTTCTGGTTTCTGCAGGGCCTGCTGCCAGGACCAAGGCCCCACAAAATGCATGGGGTGTTGGCAGGCATTGCACCAGTGTCCTGGGGGAGGGGACGCACAGTACAAGAGTGACTGGACAGGGTAGGTCTGCCAAAGTGCAGGGGGCGGGGCTTGGTGGAAGCAAGTTGGGTAGTAAATGTTGACACTGCTCTGGTTCCCACCGGCGGCAGCACGTTTATGCTGGGCCTGGGCTGGGAAAGGGAGATGGCACCTGCCAGCTCCTTCATTCCTGGACAATTCTCTTAGCCATCCCTGCTCCTCTGGGACCTGCTTCAAAATGAATACACTCCTCCCGAATGTCCCAGGCATTTTCAGAACTGCTGCTCCTATGATGGGTCTCCCAGGGCTGTTCGTGGTGTTTTCTCTTTACGGGTGGGAACTCCTGCTTCCTATCACCCTCCGGACTCCCCCAGAACTGAGCCTGCTCATTTTTAAATTCCAGGTCTTCAGTCATGCTGGTTGTAAGAGCTCAGGGAATTCGATCCCTCTGGTTTTCAAAGCCAAATGTTCTGATTTGTCTTCCCCATGTGGGCTCCCCCCCTCCCCCCGGCAGTGTGATAGTCTGTTTCTTCCCTTGTCTGTGCCTCTGGATCCCTCCCTCCCACAGATGGCCCACAGTCCCTTTAGCTCCCCACCATGACTCTTTAATGTGGCTTCTCAACATTCTGTTCCTCCAGCCTTCAGGTCATTTTCTGTGTTATTTACGCTCATGTGCTAACGTGTGTGTTATTGAGTTGTATCCATGGAACAAGGTGAGCCTAGGGTCCTCTTACTCTGCCATCTTCCCAGCAATCTTTTTCTCCAGATTTAAGTGAACTTTTTCTCTTAAGCTAACTTACAGCAATTTGATAAAATATACCCTTGAACAAATTGAAACATTGATCTTTTCTCCCTACCTGAATCCTTGAGAATTCAGACTTTCAGTTAAGTATTCTTAGATTTTTATGGCAATGTATTTATTTGCGTAAGTTCAATAAGAGTATGTTCTCCTTAGGACAGGACACAATTGGAAATATGGCTTTGACTGGAATGTAATATTGGCAGGGGACATGCATAGATTCAGATATGACCAGACAGCTTTAAAAAAAATAAATAAGATTGACTTTATGGAGCCAATGAAGGCTCTTGGAAATCTCAGCCTGGTACCCTTCATTACAGAGCTCCCAGAAGCCTTACCAGGTGAGTAAAGAAGGTCCCTTCCTGGCAGGTGCAGAAACCTCAGAGCTGAATTCACCCAAATCCATAGGTATTGTAGGCAAAGTCTGATGTCAAGTATTTAGCTTGGTTTCAGGCCACGAGATGTTGTTAAAAGTTCAGTCTAGAGATTCCTTATGAAAAGTTCCAGAAAAGCAAGGTTTAAAAAGTCTATATGGTCAACCAGTATTCCTGCCGCACTTACATAAATATGCAGGCAAGTTTGTTTGTTCTTAAACTAATTTTGTGAACACACCAGTGTTAATTTGACTATCTTTCATTTTAAAAAATGCAGGTCATTACATTTTTGTAGATACTAGATTTTAATGTTATTATAAACTGGACTAGACCCTGATTTCTTCTAGTATCCTCCAATGTCTGGCTATAATTCTCCAAACTAACGTCTTGATTTTTCTCCCACCTTGCTGATTTGGAACCATTTGAAAATTAAAACTGCCCTTTTTTCTGAAGCCCTGTGAACTAAGTATAAATGACTTGATGTAAACTTCAGAGAAAACACAACAGCTCATGTATAGACAATAGAAATGCCTATTTTGATACCTGATTACTTGAACCAGAATACACCTGCTTTACTGCCTCCTAAAATGAGTTTCACTAAACTGACTTATTGTCAGGATGACCAAGAGACTAATTGAATGAAACTACATACCAGCTCAATTTTTTAAGAAAATTATTTTTTTAATCCAAATGTAATAAACATAGTATTATATTTCAAGTGTAAGGATTCAAAAATTCTATACATTACTCAGTGCTTAGTAAGTGTACTCTTAATCCCCATCACCTATTTCACCCATAGTCCCACCCATCTCCCCTCTGGTAACCATCAGTTCTCTATAGTTAAGAGTATGTTTTTTGGTTTCTCTTGTTTCTGAAATTCCATATATGAGTGAAATCATATGATGGGTCTTTCTCTGACTGACTTATTTCACTCAGATGGATCTAGAGGGTATAATTCTATGCAAGTGGCAAAATTTCTTTTTTATGGCAGAGTAATATACCATTCTGTATATATACCACATCTTCATTATCATCTATGAAAGGACACTTGGGCTGCTTCCATATTTGGCTATTGTAAATAATGTTGAAATAAACATAGGAGTGCATGTATCTTTTTGATTTAGTGTTTTCATTTTCTGTGGGTAAATACCCAG
The DNA here is from genome assembly GCF_017311325.1 of Ursus maritimus. Taxonomy (NCBI): domain Eukaryota; kingdom Metazoa; phylum Chordata; class Mammalia; order Carnivora; family Ursidae; genus Ursus; species Ursus maritimus. The sequence goes on along the minus strand of NW_024424008.1, from coordinate 46,905,537 downwards.
TAATGTGATTACTAGATCTTTTTGAGGAACCTCCATACCGTTTTCCAGACTGGCTGCACCAGTTTGCATTTTTACCAACAGTGTACAGGGGTTCCCTTTTCTCCACATCCTTGCCAACACCTGTTGTTTCTTTTGTTGTTACTTTAGCCATTCTACTTTTAATTGCATTTCCCTGATGATGAGTGATGTCGAGCATCTTTTCATATGCCCGTTGGCCATCTGTTTGCCTGCTTTGGAGAAATGTCGGTTCATGTCTTCCACCCCCCCCCCTTTTTTTTTTAAATTGGATTAGTTGCTGTTTGGGTGCTGAGTTGTATCAACTCTTTGTATTTCCTGGGTACTAACCCTTTATTGGATATGTCACTTGCAAATCTCTTCTTCCATTCAGTAGGTGACCTTTTAGTTTTGTTGATCATTTCCTTCACTGTGCAGAAGCCTTTTATTTTGATGTAGTTCCAACAAGGTTCATTCTTTCGTATGTAGCTGTCCAGTTTTCCCAACATTTGTTGAAGAGAACTGTCCTGTTGCATATCCTTGCCTCCTTTGCTGTATAGTTTCAGATCTCACACTGAGGTCTTCAGGCCATTTGGGGTTTTGTGTGTAAGAAAGCGGTCCGGTTTCATTCCTTTGCATGTGGCTGTCCAGTTATCCCAGCACCATTTGTTGAAGAGACTTTTTCGCTTTTTATGTTCTTGCCTCCTTTGTTGTAGGCTAATTGACCATGTCATTGTGGGTTTATTTTTGGGCTCTCTATTCTGTTCTGTTTTTGTGTTAGTACCATACTGTTTCGATTATGACAGTTTTGAAGTATATCTTGACATCTGGAATTGTGATACCTCCAGTTTTGTTTTTCTTTTTCAAGACTGCTTTGGTTACTCAGGGTCTTCTGTGGTTCCATACAATTTTAGGATTGTTCTAGTTCTGTGGAAAATGCTGTTGGTATTGTGCTAGGGATTGCATTATATCTGTAGATTGCTATGAGTAGCGTGGACAACTTAACTTTTACTCTCCCCACCCCCACATGCTTATGTATATGATATCATACTTCACATTCTTTTATTTTGTGAATCCCTTTACTGAGTTTTTTATAGATCTGATTTTACTGGTTTGTGCTTCAATCTCTGTACTGGTTTTATCATGATTGATCTACTTTTATTATGTTTACATGTGCCTGAGAAATTTTCTCCTTCCCTAATTTTCTTATACTTGATTACGGCCTTTCTTTTCCACTCAAAGAATTCCCTTTACTGTTTCCTGCTGGACTGGTTTAGTGGTCACGCACGCCTTTCACTTTTATTTGTCTGAAAAACTCTCTCTCCTTGTATTCTGAATGATCGTCTTGCTGGATAGTTTTCTTGGCTGCAGGTTTTCTTTTGCTTTCAGCACTTTGAACCTATCATCCCACTCCCCTGTGGCCTGCAAAATTTCTGCTGAAAAATCTGACAGCTTTATGAAGTTTCCCTTGTACGTAAGTAATTGTTTTTTCCCTGACTGCTTTTAAAGTTCTCACTACTTTTTGCCATTTTAATTATGTGTCTTGGTGTGGACCTCCTTGGGGTTTTGTTTGTTTTTTTGGTGGGGGGGGGGTGGCTCTCTGTGCATCCTGGGTCTAGATTTGTTTCCTTCTCCAGACTGGGAAAGTTTTCAGATACTTAATCAAAATTTCTGCCCCCTTCTCTCTCTTCTCCTTCTGGGATCCCTACAATGTGAATGTTATTACATGTGACAGTGTTGCTAAGTTCTCTTAACCTATTTTTTTTTTCTTGTTCAGCTTGGTTGCTCTTCCTTACTGCCTTCTAGCTTCTTATCTGTTCTTCTGCTTCCTCCAGTCTAATTTCAGGACTCTTCATCTCTGATTGGTTTTTTTATATTTTCTATCTTTGTTGAAGGTCGTGTGGAGATCTTTCAATCTTAAGTCCAGTGAGTAGCTTTATGACAGTTACTTTAAATTCTCTTCTTTGTCCTGTTGTTTCATTTGGGACATAATTCCTAATTCTGCTTCTATGTATTAAAATCAGCTCAGGCTCCTGATCTTAAAGGAGTGGCCTTAGGAGATCCTGAAATGCCCTGTAGCGCATGTCCCCCCTGCACTAGAACCTGGTGCCTGAGCGAAGTCTCCTGTGTGTGTGGCATATACCCTACTATTGTGGTTGTGCCACATTTGCCTTCAGTCCAGTTGGCTGCAGTGGCCCTCTGCATGTGTCATCAGGGATTGGTCCCTGTGCTGATAAGGTGCCAGTCTGGGGCCACTCTGGGCTTGAGTTAGGTCAGACCAGACACTTGTCTTCAGCCCACTTGCTGGAAATGTGGTTGCATTGAACTACAGGGTTCTCTCCCTCTGTTGTCCCTGAGAGGCTTTCGATGGTGGGCAAGGTCAGGGGTCAGAGCAGATGTCTGTCCCCAGTCTTTTGTGGTGGTTGCAGTGACCCTGAACTACTGGGCTCTCTTTGTGCTGCCCCCCCCGGCGCCGTGAGGTTTCTGTTGGTAGATGAGGCAGATAGTCAGATGTGTGCCTGCAGCCCCTTGCTGGGGCTGCCATTGAACTGCTGTGTGTGTGGTTATCTCCTCCTCTCCCCAGGGCAAGAGTCACTTTGGAGTGGTGCTGACCCCCGCTGAGGCTGCCCTTGTGGAATCACTTTGGAGGGAGGCCTGTGGAGTGGGGCAGGTTGGATGGGACAGTCTTCAGGAGAGCTCAGGGGCAAGGCATGCTGTTAGCAAAAGCGTGGTGGTGAGTGTCCCACACTGGTTCCCGCAGGTGTCTGTGTATCTAGGCGGGGTAGGGCAAGGGAGAGAAGAGACACCATCAGATCTTCTGTTCTTGAGAAGTCTCCCAAAGATCCCTGCCCCTTGACCACCAGTTCTGAGGTTAGTGAATACCACTCCTTCCCCATCAGCCCTGGGCTCTTCTCAAGCTGCTGCTTCTACGCTGTGTCTGGGTGGGGTTGTTTGTTACACTGTTCTCTTTAAGGGTGGGGACTCCATTTCCTATTGCTCTCCAGCTCTGAGTTGAACCCACGGATTTTTAAGGTTCCTGATGTTAAGCCCCACTTATTAAACACCCATAAAGTCAAGCCCCTCTGGTTTTTAAAGCTAAAGGGAGGACTTGTCTTCCCAGGATAGGTACCCCTCTGGCTGGGGTGCCTGGTTGTGGGGTCTGCTCCTCTCCCTGCTTGTGGTGTCCCTCCCATTGGTGGCTAGCCTTGCAGATTAGTTTGGCTCCTGACCGCATCTCCACCCTTCCTACCATTTTCAGTGTGGCCTCTGATTTTCTGGGTTACGCTGATGTGGCTGTTACCTTGGTCTATCTGCTACCTGCTCAACTTTTATGTGTGAAAAATCATGGAAGTTTCAAAGGAGGTAATTGTAGGGGCCCAGGGCAGGCTGCCCCAAAATGAACCACTTTGGCATAAAGGTTATTCCGAGCTGAAGGCAATCAAGACCTATGGGATCAGGAGAAATTTTTGCTCCTCCCTTAACTACATAAAAGAGTCTAAATTGGTCATCTTCCCCCAGAACAAGAGTTACTAACACAGAGAAATCTTATCCGAGTGAGCCATCTGTATGGCAGGGGGAACATCTAATTACCAAACAACTTCTCTCATCACCCTGTGAAGTACAGTCCTTTCTTCTGAAATCCCAGACCCCCTACCCTTTTCTCTTTAGTTCAGAATGACCTATTCACCTCATTTTGCCTGTCTCTGGACTTTGTGTCTAGGTGGGTTCCCATATGTACACTATTTTTTTTTTTCTCCCGTTAGTCTGTCTCATGTTAATTTTGATTCTTAGTCCACCTGGGACCTTGAAGGGGACAGGACTTCTTGTTCCCTGACAGTTTCTATCAAGAGTGTCTTGGCCATTCTTTAGCATTTGCTGTTCCATATGCATTCATATAAACAAAACTTAGGTTTGTTGTGTTGTTTCGGGAAATTTCTGTTGGGGTTTCCATTGGAGGTGCACTGACTCCAAAGATCCATTTGAAAACTGATATGAATACAGGTTTTATTTAGGTTTTAAATCTTCCAAATAATGCAGTTTTTGTTCTCCTCCTAAGGTTTCATAGCTTAAAAAAAAAAACCTTAACAAAAAATTGCTTAAGTAGTATTTGTATCTAAATACATCTTCTAATGGGTGCTGCTATGTTGAAATATGATTGACTTTTGTTTATTAAAATAATTGTTTTTTGGGGGCACCTGGGTGGCACAGCGGTTAAGCGTCTGCCTTCGGCTCAGGGCGTGATCCCAGCATTATGGGATCGAGTCCCACATCAGGCTCCTCCGCTATGAGCCTGCTTCTTCCTCTCCCACTCCCCCTGCTTGTGTTCCCTCTCTCGCTGGCTGTCTCTATCTCTGTCAAATAAATAAAATCTTTTTTTCATTCCAATCCTTTTTATTTTTCTTGTCTGTGTTGGGTAGGATATCAAGGACACTCTTCAATAGGAGTGATGGCAGGTACTTTTGTTTTGTTCCTGATACAAATGAAAACTCTTATCTCCAGTAAGTAGGAAATTTGCTTCCAAATTCTGTGAATGTTATCAGTTTATGGAAGGCCTTTATTTTTACTGTGTTTTACATCTGGATGCTGAATTTTCTCAAAAGCTTTCCCATCTATAGAATTCTGTATGGTTTTTCTCCTCTTACTGTGAATTTTCTAGTATTATGCCAATTTTGCATTCCTTGGATATGTAAAACTTGCTTGTGAAATATTAACCTTTTTGAACACAGTTGCATTGCTAAGAGTTTATAATGGCCTATACTTTTTCTTTCTTACACTGTCATTGGAATTGTATGCCAAAATTTTGCTATCTTCATGAGTTCCAGAATATTTCCTATTTTAAAAAATCTCTGCAATTATTTTTAGAAGATTGGAAAATTTTCCTTTGATGTTTTATGGACCATATAGCCCCAGAGTTTTCTTTGTGGAAGAATTTTTGATTCTCTATTTATACTTCTAATAGAACTGACTTTAGCAGTTATATTTCTAGAGATTTTTCCATCATATTTAAATTTTAAATATTGGCATTAGGGGTGCCTGAGTGGCTCAATGGGTAAAGCGTCTGCCTTCAGCTCAGGTCATGATCCCAGGGCCCTGGGATGGAGCCCCACCTCGGGCTCCCTGCTCAGTGGGGAGTCTGCTTCTCCCTCTGACCCTCCCCCTGCTCTGTCAAATAAATAATCAATTTAATGCCAATATTTATCTCTTTAAATGTCTGCGACATCTGCAGCAATCTTTTCATTCCTGAGGTTTGCTAGACTATTTTGAAATAGTTTCATCAATTGTTTCAAACAACCGTTGGTTTTATAAGTCTTCTCTAATTGTATTTGTGTTCTATTTTATTAGCTTTGGCTTGTTCTTATTACATTCTTTGAGTTAATTTTGTTACTTTTCCTAACTCCCCAAAGTGTAGGCGTAAGTTTTTAAGAACTGCTTTAGCTTGACCCTAAAGTGTATTCATTACTCATTTACTTTGCACTGCAACATTTACTACTTCATGACTCTAAACCTCAATGGTACAGGTATTTTCACATTAAAGATGCTTAATTTTAATCTAATTATTGTGTTGTGCTTAGGCTTATAAATTCCACTTAAATTGCCTAAGTCACGATGTCATAAAAAGTGGCAAATGAAGGAAAGTACCACTGTTAAACCTTCCATACTCAAATTCCCTTTCTTTCCTCAGAATACTGAGATTCAGGGTGTCACAGGTAAGTGTTGACTTACTCTCAATTGATTGGTATCAGCATTAACTTTGATTAATTAATACAAGTTTAACAGGTTCTGCCCACCCTCAATGAATTTGGGGACCACTCATTTGTAGCAGTAATTCTTATCCAGGGATGGTAATAAGACATCATCCCCCAAATGGATTTTGTTATTTTGGGGGAAGAGGCAATGTTTATAGAACAAAAGCATATTTAAGATGACCTTTGTTATTCAATTCTGTAATTTTATTTTCTTTTATAATATAGACTATACAAAAGATTGACATCTTGACTGGTGGAAATTTGCAAAGGATGCAATGTGCATTCCCCTTGCGAATCATTGCAATCTGAGAGGGGTAAGATTTTCATATTATGAGGCCTTGGTATTAAAAACATTGATCTATACCACAGAACAACTAAACTATGTATCTTTGCTGTGTAGAAGTGCTTTCCCTCCACAGAATAGATACTGTACGGTAGACACTCAGATCAGCTAGGCTCTGTTGTGTTGCCAAGAAGAAAGGGAATCATCACTTTTCACACAACTGAGCAAAGTTCTATAATATTTATACTCAGTACACATAAGCTATTATAATTCCCTTCTCCACAGTTCCCAAATCCTTCACCCTCCATTCTTTTTTCCATCTGAATTAAAAATTAGGAAAAGCCAAGGATACAATGATATACCAAGGGCCATGAGGCACTGGTCAGGAAATGGCTTTTATTTTTCAATAGCTCGTTCTTCAAAATGGATTTTACATAAAACAAATTGGTGTTAGCAAATGTTTCAGGTGGGGGAAAAAATCCTCTTACATGAAAAACAGCATATGAAGATACTTAAGTGAGAGCTTATACAACTTAAATATACTTTTCTAATTCAGTTCCCACCATCAGAAATGTTGCCTGAATGATTCATTCCAGAAAACAGTCTTACGCATTTTAATCACTTATTTCAGAAGAAACAGATGAATAAGTTGTTTACCAGCAAATATCGTAACCTACATGATAGACCAGTCATTCTAATTACACTTTAAAAGGAACAGAAACGAAAACCATTTACAGGAACTTCTATTACTGTTCTTGCTACTCAAGCATGGAAAACAAGAATTCCCCTTTCCACAAAGGGTCACGCTTCACCAGAAACTTGTCTTAGTTCTTGAATAGTAAATGCAAAAAGAACTGAATTTTAGACTCAATAACATGATTGTAGCTACTTAACTTTCATATTTCAAAATCTAAAACCAACCCACTATTTCTCTGATTGTCCTCGAGGCAAGAGTGTGGTGAGTACGTGTCATCTTGAAATCTTTGGAGCCCAAAGTGTGAAATTATAAACGTATCTGTGAATTCTGGGCTACCAGAGAAAGGCATTATAGACAATGCTGAGACCTGTCCTGCCCTACAGCCCAAGTCCATCCCTGCCATAGATCACAGAGAGCCACCGCTCCAGATGGGCACTTAACTGTTCTGATGATTACAAATTATCCCAGTGCGTGACTTCCAAATTTGGGAGATGTTTGTCAAAATATGAATGTGCCCTTGAGAGAGTTTCCTACATAAGAGAACCATTTATCAAACATGTCATGGCAGCAAAAGGCTCAGAACTGAGGTTGCTTTAGAGGGTAGACATTGCAGTTCAGTGCTTATTTTGTCTACCAGCCAGATGATGGTGTGACCCAGTATACCTTTTTAAGATTGAATGTCTGAAAGTTTAGAGTATTAAAAAGAGACACTATAAGAGATTTTGTTCTAACGTGATTGGTTGGAAAATAAAGGAAGCCCCCTTGCTCTATTTTTTCAACTGCTTAGGGAGGTTGAATTTTCCAGAGTAAAATACTCCATGTTTAACAAAGATATTAATTCCTAATAACGTTCCTGATTTTTTATTAATGAATTTTGAGGAGTATGGCTATTTATTTCTACTTCATTTAATACATAACCCTCCCTCCGAGCAGATATTTAGATGTACCTCTAACCGGAGAGAGCACGTACAGAATCAGGATGTAAAATTCGTCATTCCCTCATGGCCTCTTTTCCAACATCTCTTTCCACAATAAACATTTGACTACTAGAAATCTACATCAATGTTCTTTACAGTATAAATAGACCTCTTAGTATTTAAAACATTTGACAATGTATTTTGTCTAAAAAATAAGCTTAAGAAAACGTGGATAGTATTAGTAAAAATGACAAAGGACATCTAAAAATTCTCTATAAAAGCAAGGAGAACACCGGCAAAGATTTTCAAGAAAAAAATGACCGAAACTTGGCAGGATCAATAAGCCTTGTGGCATTTTAACTTGCCCTATTCCCCTTCTACCTCCAACTCTAGGGCGGCCCTGAAAACCAGCAGCCTGGCAACTACTAGAGACAGCAGAAAGGAGCTATTTGTTCAAAACATAATAGGATAAGGATAACCAAAAATCTGGAGATTAATATCTATTGATATGCTCTGACCTATTCCTAGGACTCCAAAAGGCGATGCAGATGCATAAAGTTGTGTGCAAGGCCAACACCACGCTCAGGAAAGGGTTGAGAAGGTACCAGACCTCACTTCTGGGTAAATTTGAGGCTCCACTCAAACAGAAAGTAAAGGCAAAAACAGTTGTAAACAGCCTGGCTGAATGTTGAAGGCCTGCCCCAATCCACATATAAAGCACTTCTGCAAAGACTGGAAGACAATGGTTTTAGACATCTAAGGAAATTTGTGTCCAATTATTGGCTCACCACTAAGCTAATCAGAGAACTCTGCCACACAGATTAGATTACATAATTCAGAAAAACCCAAGATCTATAGAAACAACAAACCTCGAGAGTGAGGCGAATCTGCTTTCCAGAATAGCTACATTATGTTGTTTAAAATGCCCATTTTTTTTCTGTAAATGGACTAAATGCTCCAACCAAAAGATGCAGGATAATGGAATGGATAAACAAGCAAGACCCATCTATAATTTCAGACCTAAAGACACATGCAGATTAAAAGTGAAGGGATAGAAAAGCATTTATCCTGCCAATGGAAGTGAGAAGAAAGCCAGCATAGAAACAGCAGACAAAATTAAAAAAAAAAAACAAAACTGTAACAAGAGATAAAGGAGGACACTGCATAATCAAAGGGAGAGATAGAACAAGAAGATATGTGTGTAAACATTTACACCTGATATAACACAGGAGCACCCAAATCCATAAAGCAGTTAATACCAAGGTAACTAAGAGTGATAGAATAGAGGGACTGTAACACTCCCTATGCATCAGTGGATAAATCTTCCAAACAAAATCAACAAGGAAACATTGGACCAGATGGATCTAACAGATAGATTCAGAACATTCCATCCAAAAACAGAATACACCTTCAAGTGCACATAAAACATTATCCAGAAGAGATCACAGGTTAGACCACAAATAAGTCTCAACAAATTCAAAGGCTAAAGTCCTACCCTGCATTTTTTTTCTGATCACAATGGTATAAAACTAGAAATCAACCATAAGAAAAGATCTGGAAAGAGCACAAATAAATACATGAACGTTAAATAACATGCTACTAAACAATGAATGAGTCAACCAAAAAATCAAAGAGGAATAAAAATATATATATATGGAGACAAAGATGAAAATACAATGGTCCAAAATATTTGGGATGCAACAAAATCTAAGAGGAATTTTATAGTAATACAGGCCTACCTCAAGAAGAAAAATCTCAAAAAACCTAACCTTACACCTAATGGAGTTAGAAAAAGAACAAAGCCCAAAAGCAGAAGGAAGGAAATAATAAAGATTAGAGCAGAAATAAATGATATACAAACTTAAAAAAACCGGAACAGATTAATGAAACCAGGAGGTTTTCTTTGGAAAGATCAACAAAATTGATAAACCTCTAGCTAGACTCATCAAAAGAAAAATGACCCAAGTAAAATCACAAATGAGAGAATAACCAACACCACATAAATAGAACAGATTGTAAGAGATCATGAAACACTATATGCCAACAAATTGGACAACCTAGAAGAAATGGATAAATTCCCAGAGACCTATAACCTACTAAAACGGAAACAGGAAGAAATAGAAAATGTGAACAGACTGATAACCAGCAATGAAACCATCTGTAATCAAAAAACTCCCTACAAACAAAAGTCCAGGACCAGGTGGCTTCACAAGCAAATTCTACCAAACCTTTAATACCTATTCTTCTCAAACTATTCCAAAAAAGGAACACTTCCAAATTACTTCTATGAGACCAGTAACACCCTGATACCCAAACCAGATAAAGACACCGCAATAAAAAAACTACAAGCCAATATCTCTGACAAACATAGATGCAAAAATCCTCCACAAAATACTAGGAAATCGAATCCAACAATACATTAAAAAAAAAAAACAAAAATCACAATCAAGAGGGATTCCTGGCCTGCAAGAATGGTCCAATATTTGCAAGTCAATCAACATCTGATCTTTTCAGTAGATGTAGAAAAGGCATTTGACAAAATACAAATGTCCATTCATGATAAAAACCCTCAACAAAGTAGGTCTGAATAAAGGCCTTATATGGAAAAACTCACATCTAACAATGGGGAAAACCTGAGAGCCTTTCCTCTAAGGTCAGGAACAAGACAAGGATGTCCACTCTCACTACTTTTATTCAACCTATTACCTGAAGTCCTAGCCACAACAATCAGAAAACAGAAATAAAAGGCATCTAAATTGGTAAGGAAGAAGTAAAACTTTCACTATTTGCAGACAACATACTATAGACAGGAAACCCTAAAGATTCCACCCAAAAAAAAAAAAAAAAAACCCTACTAGAACTGATAAATGAATTCAATTAAGTTGCAGGGTACAAAATCAATGTACAGAAATCTGTTGCATTCCTGTACACTAATAATGAAGCAGCAGAAAGTGGAATTAAGAAAGTAATCCCATTTGCAATTGCTCCAAAAAAAAATAAGATACCTAGGAATAAACTTAACCAAAGAAGTGAAAGACCTGTAGTCTGAAAACTATAAAATATTGATAAAAGAAACTGAAGACAACAAATGGAAAGATATTCCATGCTCATGGATTGGGAGAAAAAAACTATTAAATTGTCCATGCTACCATAGCAATCTACAGATATAATGCAATCCCTGCACAATACCAACAGTATTTTTCACAGAACTAGAACAATCCTAAAATTGTATGGAACTACAGAAGACCCTGAGTAACCAAAGCAGTCTTGAAAAAGAAAAACAAAACTGGAGGTATCACAATTCCAGATGTCAAGATATACTTCAAAACTGTCATAATTGAAACAGTATGGTACTAACACAAAAACAGAACAGAATAGAGAGCCCAAAAATAAACCCACAATGACATGGTCAATTAGCCTACAACAAAGGAGGCAAGAACATAAAAAGCGAAAAAGTCTCTTCAACAAATGGTGCTGGGATAACTGGACAGCCACATGCAAAGGAATGAAACCGGACCGCTTTCTTACACACAAAACCCAAAATGGCCTGAAGACCTCAGTGTGAGATCTGAAACTATACAACAAAGGAGGCAAGGATATGCAACAGGACAGTTCTCTTCAACAAATGTTGGGAAAACTGGACAGCTACATACGAAAGAATGAACCTGGACCACTTTCTTATACCATACACAAAAACTCAAAATGGATTAGGGATCTAAACGTGAGACCAGAAACATAAAAATCCTAGAAGAGAGTACAGGCAGTAATCTCTCTGCCATCAGCCATAACGTTTTTCTAGATGTCTCCTGAGGTTAGGGAAAGAACAGCTAAAATAATCTGTTAGAACTACATCAAAATAAAAGGCTTCTGCACAGTGAAGGAAATGATCAACAAAACTAAAAGGTCACCTACTGAATGGGACAAGAGATTTGCAAATGACATATCCAATAAAGGGTTAGTACCCAAGAAATACAAAGAGTTGATACAACTCAACACCCAAACAGCAACTAATCCAATTTAAAAAAAAAAGGGGGGGGGGCGGAAGACATGAACCGACATTTCTCCAAAGCAGGCAAACAGATGGCCAATGGGCATATGAAAAGATGCTCAACATCACTCATCATCAGGGAAATGCAATTAAAAGTAGAATGGCTAAAGTAACAACAAAAGAAACAACAGGTGTTGGCAAGGATGTGGAGAAAAGGGAACCCCTGTACACTATTGGTAAAAATGCAAACTGGTGCAGCCAGTCTGGAAAACGGTATGGAGGTTCCTCAAAAAATTAAAAATAGAACCGCCCTACAATCCAATTCTCACACTATTGGGTATTTACCCAAAGAATACAAAAACACTAATTCAAAGCGATACGTGCACTCTTGTGTTTATTGCAACTTTTTCCCATGAAGTGGGAAAAAATGTATGATTTATTTAGAATATAAAGAACATTGCATCTCAATAAGACAAACAGCCTATAAAAAAATAAGCCAAAGCTTTGAACACTTTATAAAAAAAAAGATATGCAAATAGAAGATATGCAAATAGTTAATGAGCACACATCATTAGTCATCAGGGAAATGTGTAAGTTATAACTACAAGATACCACAAAACATTTATTAGACCAACTAAAATTTTAAAAACTGACCATGACAAGTGTTGGTGGGGTATGGAGTAACCGGAACTCTCATCATTGCTAGTGAGAATGTAAAATGGTACGACCACTTTGGAAACAGCTTGGTATTTCTTATAAATGTAAACATACACTTATTTTATGACCCAGCAATTCCATCCTAATTATTTATCCAAGTGAAATGAAAAATATGTTCACACAAAGACTGATACATGAATGTTCATAACATTTGTATTTGTAAAAGCCCCAGACCAGAAACATCCCAAATGTCTATCAACAGATGGATAAACAGATTGTAGCTTGTCTGTACAATCTCCATACTACTCACTAATAAAAAGGAACGAACCACTGATACATTCAATAACAGATAAAACCATACTGAGCAAAGTCAGTCAAAAAAAATACATCATACATGATTCCATTAATATGAAGCTCTAAGAAAAATCTAAAATATAGTAACGGCTTTATCAGTTGTTGTTTAGGGTCAGGATGATTGTGGGGATGGATTGGAATGGGCACAATGGTACCTTCTGGGGCCATGGAAAAGTTCTATATCTTGATTGTGGTAGTGGTTGGTACAGAGATGAATATATTTGTCTATTTTTGTCCCTTAGTTACTTTCTTTTGTCAAAATCAATTGGCAATATATGCATGGGTCTATTTATGGACTCTATTCTGTTCTGTTGGCCTATAAATTTTGACATTTCCTTTCCTTGCTTACTTTCTGTGATACTGTATTCTTCTGGTTTTCCTCTTTGCCCAGGTCTCATTCTTTTTTTCTGTTTCCTTCTCCTGGTTCTCTGCTTTTATAAATGAGGTATCAAGGACTTAGTCTTAGGCCTCCCTCTATTTTTCTAACTACACACTCTTTCTCCATCGAAGATTGGTAGGTGTTAATTAGAAAAAAGGAGTGGGAGAAGTGGAGAGAGGGAATGAGGAGGAAAAAGAATAAAAATGTCTTAGAATGACGCATATAGGTGGAGTCCAGGAGATGAGACAGAATATGATACATGGGAACTGAGTACAGCTAGTCTAGAATGTGAAGGAGGAAAGCATGAGAAGAGGCAAGGCCAAGTTTAGTAATAGTCTTGGAGGCATTGCCAAGTTTATACTTCAACCTGCCAGCAATGAGGAACTGACATAATAAGATGTATAAAAAATATTTAACGGTTGTGTAAATAACCATGCAGTTATTAAAATAAAGTTTGTGAAGGATATTTTGCCACTTTTGAAAATTCCCATTATGTTTCATTTGGAAAACAAGATCTGTATAAACTACATAAAATTTATATTTTAACATGAGGACTTTAAAAAGACTACAAAACGTACCAATTATCAAAAAAAGATTTACCAGGGCACGTGGGTGGTTCAGTCGCTTACGCATCCACCTTCGGCTCAGGTCATGATCTCAGGGTCCTGGGATCAAGCCCAGCATCGGGCTCCCTGCTCAGCAGGGAGTCTGCTTCTCCCTCTGCCTTTGCCCCTCTCTGCTTGTACTCTCTCTCACTGTCTCTCTCAAATAAAATCTTTAAAATAAATAAAAATTTTTTAAAAAGAGTTATTTATTTTAGAGAGAGAGCAGGGGGAGGGGCAGAGGGAGACAAGCAGACGCCCCGCTGAGCAGGGAGCCCGATATGGGGCTCGATCCCGAGATCATAACCTGAGCCAAAATTAACAGCAGGACACTCAACTGACTGAGCCACTCAGGCACCCCAAGATGTACCAAATTTTTAACAGTAGCTATTCCTAAATGTTAAGATTGTAGATGGTTTCATATTCCTCCTTTTGCTCTTTTATATTTTCAAATTTTTAAAATGAGTCTGTATTAAATCTATAATACTTTTAAAAGCATGCTAGAAAGCAAACATCCTATTTTTAGAAGAGGTGCCAAGTTACTGCTAAGAATAATTAAGCTGAGTGTCCTCACCACTGTGGCGGAGTGGGGGACCCCACCCTTCATCCACTCATAAAGATCAACAAAAAAACAGCTCTGATAGAGCTCAGGGTCCACCTAACTTTCAGCAAGCAACACAATGCAACAAAAACCCCCTGAGAACCACCACACAAAAGAGGAAGGAAGAACAGGATTGCTTTGCCTGCACATCCCAAGCCCCAGGCCAACACTGCACAGTACCCAGAGTTCCCTCACTGGCAAAGGGTGAGCGGGGAGACTGACCAGCTCCCAGAGCCTTTTAGGGCACTGCACAAGGGACCCACTTTGGTCCCATCCCACCCAGAGGTGGCAAAGGCTGTGACGTATAGAGGTAGCTAGGAGCAAGGAAGAAGAGTAGGGCTGCCAGTAGCAGCCACACGGCAGGAGGGACTGTGGTTCCCAATGAACTGTTCTGCACAGGACAGCAGTACCTTTTGCCACCGAAGAAACCAATGACCAACACAGCCTGCATGGACCCCTACAGATTTCACCACTGAGACTTTCCCCAAAGGTTTTCCCAATCACAGCTGACAGCTGCCTGATGCCCTTCTTGCTCTGTGCCCAGTCCTGCCCCCCCTCCCAGAACTAGTATATATGCGGGCAGTCAGCCCTGGCTTCTGCGGCTGTGTGAGTACAAAATGCCAGCCTAGATGCTGGGGGCTGACACCCCACCACTGTGTGCACATTTGGGGCTAACTAGCCCCTCCAGCTGTGCACCTACACACCCTCTGCCTGATTTCCACTGCCAGCCTCCGCCAGCACATGCACACCCATGGAAAGATCCTACAGACTTAACAGTGAGCACCAAAAGCCAGGGCCCTTAGAGCTGCTTATGGGTCTGGATGCAGCCCTGTCTCCTAGCACTGGTCTGCACCACTGGGCTCACCTGCAGTTAGCCCCTCCCGCTATGCATGAGCCTGCCCCCAGGCTGACTCCCGTCATTGGCTTGTACTGCTGTGCTGTGCCTGTAGGGTGAGTCTGCAGCTACAGAGTGCACACTGACAGCCAGGACCCCCTACAGCTGCTAGTGTACCCACAGTTAGCAGCAGTACCAAGCTGCTAGCCCTGGCCAACACCTCTGTGCCTGATCCAACCCCTGCCACCACAAGGCATTTATAGCTGGTCCCCACAACCGAGTATCTGCACTTCACCAGCTCTGCTCACCCTGGTCCCTGGCCACTGGACCTGGAGGCACCACTGAGGATTCCAACAGGCCTTTTAGCCACTGCAACCCCTCTGCAGTCCATGTCTAGAACCATGTAGCTATTAATGTCATGGACCCCAGAAGCCTAAGCTGGACCATCACAAGCCCCCACACGGGGTGCTCTCTACCACTAGACCCAGGGTTCCAACACGCTCTGGCACATCCCCACCCACAGGGGTAAAGGTCTTTCCTAACCAAAATCAGTCCTTAAAGCCTGGAAGAGGTGATTGTGTCTTCAAATGTGCAGACATCTATACAAGGCTAGAGGGATGGTGAAGAATCAGGGAAACATGCCACCACCAGAGGAACATAGTAAGCCTACAAAGTTAATATACATAAACATATATATAAATGTATTAAGTATATGCAAATAGATATAAGGGGAGAAATAGACAACAATACAATTATGATAGGGAAATTCCCTATCATGTTAAAAATACCCGATTTTTAACAATGCAAAGAGCGCCCAGACATAAAATTAATAAGGCAACACCGGACTCAAACTATATTTTAGACCAGATGGATCTAACAGAAATATACAAAACATCCCATTCAACAACAGCAGAATACACATTCTTCTCAAGCACACATGGAACATTCTGCAGGATGGATCATATGCTAGACCACAAAACAAGTCTTAGCAATTTAAAATACTGCAGTCATATCAAATAATGGTATGAAACTAGAAATCAATAAAAAAAGGAAGACTAGGAAATTCACAAACGTGGAAGTTAACACACTTCTGAACAACTTGCGAAGAAGAAATCAAAAAGGAAATTAAAAAAAAAAATCTCCAAACCAAAAAGGAAACAATGAAACAAAACTTATGAGATGTAGCAAAAACAGTTCTAAGAGGAAAGTTTATGGTGGTAAATGACTAAATTAAGAAAAAAGAAAGCTCTTAAATAAACAACCTAATTTTACACATCAAGGAACCAGAAAAAGAACACACTAAGCCCAGAGTCCAAAATTAACAGAAAGAAGGAAATAACAAAGATCACAGCAGAAATAAATAGAAAAGATCAACAAAATGAGAAATTGGTGTTATGAAATGGTAAAATTGACAAAACCTTTGGCTAGGCTTACCAAGAAAAAAGGAGGACTCAAATAATACTATAAATGAAAGAGGTGACATTACAACAGATACACAGAAATACAAAGGATCATAAGAAGCAATTATAAACAATTATGCCAACAAACTGGACAACCTAGAAGAAATAAATTCTTTTTTTTTTTTTTTTAGATTTTATTTATTTATTTGACACAGAGACAGCCAGTGAAAGAGGGAACACAAGCAGGGGGAGTGGGAGAGGGAGAAGCAGGCTCCCAGCAGAGGAGCCTGATGTGGGGCTCGATCCCAGGACTCTGGGATCACGCCCTAAGCCGAAGGCAGACGTTTAACGAGTGAGCCACCCAGGCGCCCCTAGAAGAAATAAATTCCTAGAAACACATGACCTACCAAGGACTGAATCAGGAAGAAATCGAGAATCTGAACCTACCAATCCTGAGCAAGATTGAATCGGTAATCAAAAACCTCCCAGCAGGGACACCTGGGTGGCTCAGTTGGTTAAGGGTTTGACTCTTGATTTCGGCTCAGGTCTCGATCTCAGGGTCGTGGGTTCAAGCCCTGTGTTGGGCTCCACACTGGGCATGGTACGTAAAAAAACCAAACCAAACCAAACCTCCCAACAAAGAGATGCCCATGACCAGATGGCTTCATGATGAATTGTATCAAGCATTTAAAGAATTAATATCAATCCCTATCAAACTCTTCCAAGAAACTGAAGAGGTGGGGATACTTCCACATTCATTTTCCAAGGCCAGCGTTACCTTGATACCATACCGGACAAGGACACTACAAGAGAACAGAACTACAGGCCAATATCTCCAGTGAATACAGATGCAAAAATTCTCAACAAAATACCAGCAAACTGAATTCAACAGCACATTCAGAGGCTCGTACATCATGTCAAGTGGAAGTTATCCCTGGGATGCAAGGATGGTTTACCACCTGTGAATCAATAAGTGTGATATACCACATTAATAGAATAGCATATAAAAATTATATGGTCGTTTTAGAAATGATGCGAAGATGATGCACATCATCTGCAGAAGTAGCATTTGACGAAATTCAACATTCAGTCTTGATAAAAATTCTCAATAAAGTGAGTATAGAAGGAATGTACCTCCACGTAATAAAGACCATATACAGCAAGCCCACAGCTAACATCACAGTCAACAGTGAAAGGCTGAAAGCTTTCCCTCTAAGATCAGGAACAAGACCAGGGTGCCTACTCTTACCACTCCTATTTACCATAGTACTGGAAGTCCTAGCAGAGCAGTTAGACAAGAAAAACAAATAAAAGGCATCCAAATCAGAAAGGACGAAGTAAAATTGTCTCTATTTGCTGATGACATGATCTTGCATCTAGAATATCCTAAATATTTCACCAAAGATACTATTAGAACAAATTAGTTCAGTAAGTTGATGTAGAGAAAGGATATTCTCGTCAATAAATGATGCCAGGAAAACTGGATAACCACATGCAAAAGAATAAAACCGGACCCCTAACTTATACTCACAAAATTATCATGAAATGAATTAAGGACTTAAATGTAAGTTGCAGGATACAAAATCAATATACAAAAGTCAAATGCATTTCCGTACACTAATGATAAACTATCTCAAAAATAAAGAAAACAACCCCATTTATAATATTATCAAAAAGAATAAAATACTTAGGAATAAATTTAACCAAGGAAGTGAAAACTATTAAGACACTGATCACAGAAACTGAAGAAGATACAAGTAAATGAAAAGATACTCCAATTCATGGATTGGAAGTGTTGATATTGTTAAAGTGTTCATAATATCCAAAGCAAACTCCATCAAAATTCTAAAGGCATTTTTTACAGAAATACAAAATAATCCTAAAGTTGGAATGGAACTACGAAAGACCCCAAATGGCCAGAGCAGTCTTGAGAAAGAAGAATAATAAAGCAGGAATTATTATACTTTCTGATTTCACACTATATTTCAAAGCTTTAAGAATCAAAACAGTATAGGGGCGCCTGGGTGGCACAGCGGTTAAGCGTCTGCCTTCGGCTCAGGGAGTGATCCCGGCGTTATGGGATCGAGCCCCACATCAGGCTCTTCCGCTATGAGCCTGCTTCTTCCTCTCCCACTCCCCCTGCTTGTGTTCCCTCTCTCGCTGTCTCTATCTCTGTCAAATAAATAAAATCTTTAAAAAAAAAAGAATCAAAACAGTATGGTACTGGCATAAAAATAGACACACAGACCAACAGAACAGAATGGAGCACCCAGATATAAACCCACACATACAAGTCAACCAATATTTGACAAGGGATCCAAGAATATTCAATGGAGAAAGGATAGTCTCTTCAATAAATGATGCCAGGAAAACTGGATAATCACATGCAAAAGAATAAAACCGGACCCCTAACTTATACTCACAAAATTATCATGAAATGAAGGACTTAAATATAATCCTGAAACTATAAAAATCCTAGCAGAAAAAAGAGAGAAAAATCTTGATATTGGTCTTGACAAGGCTTTTTCAATACGACACCAAAAACACAAGCAACAAAAATAAAAATAAGTGGGGATTACATCAAACTACAAAGCTCTGCATGTAGGCGACTCGCTGAATAGAAGATATTTGCAAATGACATATCCAATAAAGGGTGAGGATCCAAGATACATAAACAACTGATACAACTCAATACCCCCAAATAAATAATCCAATTAAAAGATGGGCAGAAGACATGAACAGACATTTCTCCAAGGAAGACATCCAGATGGCCAACAGACACATGAAAAGATGCTCACCATCACTCATCATCAGGGAAATGCAAATCAAAAGTACAACGAGGTATCACCTCGCACCTGTCAGAATGGCTAAAGTCAACAACACAAGAAACAAGTGTTGATGAAGATGGGGAGAAAAAGGAACCCTCATACACTGTTGGTGGGAATGAAACTGGTGCAGCCACTCTGGAAAACAGTACGGGAGTTCCTCAAAAAGTTAAAAATAGAACTACCCTACAATCCAGTATTCACACTATTGGGTATTTACCCAAAGAATACAAAAACACTAATTCAAAGGGATACAGGCACCCCTATTTTTATAGCAGCATTATGTACAATAGCCAAGATATGGAAGCAGCCCAAGTGTCCACCAATAAATGAATGGATAAAGAAGATGTGATACACACACACACACCACAGAATATTATTCAGCCATAAAAAAGAATGAAATCTTGCTATTTGCAACAACATGGATGGAGCTAGAGAAATTAGACTGAGCTTAAGCCAGTCAGAGAAAGATAAATACCATATGATTTCATTCATATATGGAAACAAAACAAATGAGCAAAGAAGAAAAAAAGCAGACTCAAACCAAGAAACAGATTCTTAACTCTAGAGAACAAGCTGGTGGCTACCAGAGATGAGGTGGGCGGGGAGGATGGGGATTAAGGAGCACACTTATGATAAAATAAATTGAAGAAAAAATAAAAATAAGCTCTGCACAGCAAAAGAAACAAGGAACAAAATGAACAGGCAACCTATGGAATAGGAGAAAATATTTGCAAACCGCTGGACAAAGAGTTAATCTCTAAAATAATAAAGGAGATCATACAACTCAACAGCAAAACAAAAGACACACACACACACACACACACACACACACACACAATCTGATTAAAAAATGGGCAAAGCACCTGAATAGACATTTTTCCACAGAAGACATACAAATGGCCAGCAGGTACATGAAAAGGTGCTCAGCTTCACTAATCCTCAAGGAAATTCAAACCAAAACCACAACAAGCTATCACTTCACAGCTGTTAGGATGGCTAGTATCAAAAAGACAAGAGATAACAAGTGTTGGCAAGAATGTGAAGAAAAGGGAACCCTTGTGCATTGTGCTGGGAACGTAACTTGGTGTCAACCACTGTAGAAAAGTGGGGAGATTACTCAAAAAAATCAAAAATGGGGGAAAAAATTTTAAAATACAACTATCATACAATCCAGCAATTCTACTTCTAGCTATATATTCAAAGGAAATGAAATCACTATCTCAAAGCGGTATCTGCACTCTCGTGTTCACTGCAGCATTCTTCACAATAGCCAGGACATGAAAACCACCAAAGTGTCTATCAGTGGATTAATAAATTGTATATATATTATGTATATACATACATATATACACATACATTATACACACACACACACACAACAGAACGTCTATTCAGCCTTTAAAAAGAAGGAAATCCTACCACTGTAACAACACGGATGGACCTTGAGGGCATTATGCTAAATGAATTAAGTCAGACAGAAAGAGAAAGACAAATACTATATGATCTCTCTTAAACGTAGAATTTTAAAAAGGTGAATTCATAGAAGCAAAGAGTAGAACCATGGTTGCAGGGACTGGAGGGGGGGAATTGAGGAGATGTTGGTCAAAGGGTGCAAAGTTCCAAGTTACACAAGGAATACGTTACAGGAATCCAAGCACAGCATGGCAACCGTGCTTAACAATATACCATACTGTATACTAAAAGTTGTCATAAGAGATTTGGAATGTTCTTAGGTTAACAACAACAATGGAAATTATGTGAGGTAAAGGATGTGTTCGCCAGCCTTTCCGTGGTAAACATTTCACAATATACATACCAAACCATTACGACTGTACACCTTAAATTTATATATGTTCTATGTAATTATATCTCAATAAAGCTTGGGAAAGAAAAGAATAATTAAGCTGTAAGTTTTATGTGTTCCAAAGTTTGGGTGTTATGATTTTGTTTATTTCTAGTTCTGAGCTCAGTGTTTGGTAGACCATAGGCATAATAGATGAAGAAATAAAACCTTATGGGACTTCAAACAATCAGTTGGTGAGAAAATTTCTGGATTGAAAGAACTATTCCATAGGAACATTCCCTAAGGAACATACAAATTACAAAACCCATGTCTGGTGCAAACTAATGGAGACTGTTGAAAAGACTCCTTAGTTCAAATCACTTTCAAGTATTTATTTAAACCTTCTCAGCTTTTGATAATGTGGTGTAAACGAACGGGAGCATATTTTAAAATGATCTGATCATTTAGGACAAATATTCTACTTACATAAATACAAATTGCTGTTATTATGTTTCTGCCTCACACTAGAGTCCTGAGCCAGCTTTTTAAATTTTCTATATAAATTTACTCACAAACTGGTGAGCCAAAGAGATAGAGCAAAGGCAGCGAGCCAGGCAAATTTGCATCTGGAGTCTCTGTAGGACTCTGGGAAAGGGTTGCTTTGCAGTTTCAGAGGCAAATTTATTTGTGTAGTACAGATGGTTGCCTCAAGAACAGTTTGTAACACAAATTGCTATTATAGTGTGTCATTCTCATTAATTTAGAGCCAGATCGGTTTTGCCCCAGTTACAAATGGATAAAAAAAAAAGTGTGTCCATTTCAGGCTTTCAATTCTATATACATATATACTGAAGTATAATAATTAGTAGTTTGTATATACATACATATAATACATATGTCAATATAGACTATATATCTACTTTAACTCAGGAGGTAAAATAAGAACGTGTGAACCATTATAACTCATGTGTCTGCTTCCCCCCCTTAGGAAGCACTTTTAGGGGCTGGTATTATCTTCGTTCCTGAGTCAGTCCTTGCAACAGCTGCTACTTAATCCTCTCTTCTGTTTTCTGCTTATTTCACACCTGAGCATTACTCAAATGAGCGTCTGATATAAAACCTTTAGAGGCAAGAGGGTCTCCATGGAGTTGTGCTCAGGTGGATTCAGTGTGATGGAGAAGATCATAGAAAGCTTTTTAGAAGTTTCTCTTGAACCAACACTTGGAAGATGCAAAGGGATAAACTAGGCCAACGGAAATGCATTCTTGGGAGAGGACTACACACACGGTGTACTTATGAATTCAGGCAAAGGGTGCCTCTGAACCTGCAGCAGTGACCTGATGCCCGGCACAGTGTGCTGACAGACGCCCGAGCTGTCTAACCTAGCTGGAGTTCAGAGACGAGCCTGGGGAAGTGACAAGATTGTGAAGGGACTAGACTACATAATGAGCATGACTTTGTAGATGTAGGCACTGTTTGCAGAACTGAGTGTGGCTGACGATCATTTCCCTTTACTTCATATTTTGATTACCTTTTTCCTGCCCCATTTGAGCCCACCGAGTCTTTCTGACATGGGTGATCTAGCAGTCTAGTTCTGTCGCACCCAGTTAGCAGTGCTCTCGAGAGCATTACAAATGCCCTCGAAGCTCGTCTCACATTCTCCCAGCTTCGGTTCCCAACAACTGCCTGATTTGCTCATTATTCCTAAAAGTAAACAAAGAGCAAGAACGGAGAAAACGCCTCTCCTCTCTAGCAGAGCATTCCATGACAGACCATCTCACTAGATACTAGCCTGACCTTGGGTTGACTGCCCTTGGGCAGGACCCCAACCCTGATGGAAGTAGGAAGGGTGGTTGAGGTACAGGTGCAGAAATCACATAGTAGGGATGGTGCGCAGAGCCTTTCCCCCTTCACTGGCCCATGCGTGTGGCAGGCACCGCACTGGCATGGGATCAAGCCCCCTTCCACCACTTAGCTAGCTGTGCTGTCTTGAACAAGCGACTTAATGTCATAGAGCACTGGACCTAGCACCTTTAAACTGAGAACGAAAAGTAATTTGCAGAGTGATTATGAGATTTAGAGATAATATATATCAACTATCTGCTTCATAGCAAGTGCTCAATAATGATGATACACACACATCAAGCTCTACATTTTTAATTTTTAAGAAGCACATGTTTAATCCAGTTTATAGATGATGCTTTTCCTAACCACTCCCTCTACTGTTGAACATTTCGGTTTTTTCCATTTTCAATTTTATGATTAATGCTGCATTAAACATCATCATGAATACAGTTTTATCTTTTGAATTATTTTAAGATAAATCCTTATGATGCACTTCATTAGAATAATGGATGTGGATATTATTTCTATGGGTTCTAATGCATATTGTCAAATAGGGATCCAAAATGAATTAACATTCTAACAGATGTTGAATTAACCCATTATCTCGAAGACATACCTAAATTAGATATTATACTTACTTTACTTTTTCTCTTATTACATGTACATGGTATTTTATTACCATTCGGATTTGTGTTATTGTGATTAACAATATTAGATTTTAAAATGTTATGAGTTGATAATTCCTTCTGTGTGAATGAACTGTTCATGTACTTTATTGATGAGGTTTATAAAATATTCGCATATACATATGTACACAGACATGTACACATATTAATCTCATTTATGACACTCATTATATATTAAATTTTATGTGCAATTTCATTTATTAATAGATTTTCCACTTTGTCATACTCTTTGAAGTTTCCGTTTTTGTATCAGTCCTAAATTTAAAATGTGTTCTAATGTGTGGAAGAAATATTCCTTTTTCATTACTCTTTTTTTTTTTTTAAGATTATTTATCACCGTCAAGATGGTTGCTTAGAAAAACTGGTAAGATGGGAGAAAATAAAAACCCTGACATGACTGGTAAAGAAAAAGACAAGGAAAAAATTCAAAATTGTTGGAAGAGAAAAGGGGTCATAACACGTGCTGCGGGGGTTTTAAAAATAAGAGAACACTGTGAACAACTTTAGGCCATTAAATTAGAAAATGCAGACAAAATGGACCACTTCCTACAGATACAAACGGTATTTGTTAAAACTGACTCAAAGGAAAACAGAAAACTTGAATGTATCTAAAACCATGGAAGAGGCTGAATTAGGAGTTTACAATGTACAGTCACTAGAGTGGCTAGATAATGGATGAAAACCCAGCCAACTTATATGGAGCTTCTGAATCACAAGGCTAATTTCTAGATTAAGCATCAGGGCACGCTGAATTCCTAAAACCTCATCTAAAACTGATCTTATTACAATTTGAAAAAGCTCCGTGACATCCTTCTTCCTCTAGTGCCCTACTGCTATAGACTAAATACATCCTCCCAAAATTCATGTGCTGACCCTAATGTGAGGATAGGAAAAGGAGGGGCCTTTGGGAGGTAAGTCTTGAGCTCTTGTGAATGAAATTAGTGCCCTTATAAAAGAGGCCGTACATAGAGAGCTCCCCTACCTCTTTCTCCATATGAGAACATAGGGAAAACCAAACAAAAAGCAAAACAATGGCTATCTCTGAACCAGGAAGAGGACACTCAACCAATACTGAATCTGCCAGTACCTTGACCTTGGACTTCCTAGCCTCCAGAACTGTCAGACATAAATATTTGTTGTTTATAAGCTATCCAGTTTATCGTATTTTTTAATAGAGTAATATGGAATTATGTTACAGGTGTTTTGTTAGAACACCTAAGCATGGGCTGATTTTGCTTAAATGGTTAATATAGGGTTATCTGTCTCTCACAATAGAATATCTGGATTAACGTTTAATACTATCCATGTTATAAACTCCATGCTATGCGCTGAAAGTCTACGACTACCCAAAATTCATATGTTGAAACCCTAATCCCAAATGTAATGAGATTGGGAGGTAGGACCTTGGGAAATAATAAGGTCATGAGGGCGGAGCCCTCATGAATGAGATTAGTGCTCTTATAAAAAGAGCCATGAAAGAAAGGATCTCTCTCTGCTATGTGAGATGCAATAAAAAAGGTGGCCATTGTAAACCAGGAAGAGGTCCTCACCAAGAACTTGACCCTGCTGGCACCCATGCATGGGGAGTGTCCTAGTCTGTTCACACTGCTCTAACAGTATTACCACAGACTGGGGGGCTCCAACAGCAGACATTTCTTTCTCATGGTTCTGGAGGCTGGAAGACACTCCACCATGGTAGTATGAGAACGTACAAGCCAATCCTTCATATAAATATCCATGCTCTGAAATAATTAAAATATTCAAGTAATTCAACAGGAGAAGGATACTCAAAATCTAGCCTTGATATTGTGTCATTTACTTACTAAGTAATTTCTTTCTGTTCTACTGAAATATGCATCGGGATGCTTTCAATTGGAAGTAATGGGAAAAACCAACCAAAGCAATTTGACTCAAACAATAAAAAACTGACCAGCTGGCTTTTACATGAATTCCAGAGACGGGGCAGCCTCCAGGGTTGATTGGTTGAGCAACTCGTGTCATCAAGAACATAGTTTCTTGCCCTCTCTTTGCTCTATAACCACAGGATCTGTATCAATCCATGACTGGTTTCCCCTCCAGGCTGTAGGACAGCTGCCGGTTACAATAAGGCCCGCTTACTCCTCTGTTTACATGCAGCAGAGGAGAGCAATTGCCTCTCCCAGAGCCACCAAAAGGAAGTCTTTATCTTCAGTCTTTGGGGGCTAATTTACATTTCCCCCAAACAATGGTAGGGCTAGGTCCTTGAAACAGTCACTGGCTTCCTAACCAGGGCCTATCAGTCGAGCTCAGGGCATTTCCTCAAAGCTTACTGCTGCCATACAATGGGAAGGGGGAGAGTATGTTGAAGAATCATGGCTCCACCCACTACAAAATATTTGCTCAGAAACCCTTGTATTTTCACTGGTAATACTTGATTGTACATTCATTTTGGAGTTTGCTAAGATAAAAGGAATTATGGTGTATCTTCCAGTTAGTGTCTGAAATCAGATCTTTGCAAAGGTTATGTGCCAGTCTGAGATGGCAGTTAGATTTTACGCAGTTGATAAAGTACCAAGACTCAAATGTAAATAAAAAGTGTAAACTGATTTTTTTTACCTAATTGAAAAAAAAAAGGTCAATTGTAAGATAGATGATTTTAAGCTAAAAGTCACAGCTAAATATTAAGGGGAATGAATATGTCCAAAGACGGACACAAGAGAGCGCCTTTCCATCCGAGCAAGACCATTCCCCTCATAACCGAAGTTTGTCTTACACTACAGCCACAGTGCATAAACATATACATGTCTACACAAATACATCCAGTGCAGAAGATATAAATAAAATCCATTAGAAAGTATCAATGTATTTTATCTGCAGGAAGTTTATCAGTGTCCTAGCATCTACATGTATACAATACATAGCATTTTCTCGCTTTAAAATTTGTAGTAGGAAGTCATATATGCACACTGCAACAAAACTCAGAATCAATAAAAGTCCCTTTCTCAATTTCCCCAGAGGCCTCCCCCCACCGCCCCAAAGGCCTAGGTTATCAGTTTCTTGTGTGTCCTTCCCCAGATAGTTTTTATATATGAAAATACATATATATCCTTTTTAAAAATACAAATGGGGGGTTGCCTGGGTGGCTCAGTCAGTTAAGCATCTGCCTTTGACTCAGTCATGATCTCAGGGTCCTGGGATTGAGCCTTGAGCCATGCAAGCCTTGCATCGAGCTCCCTGCTCAGTGGGGAGCCTGCTTCTCCCACTCCCTCTGCCTCTCCCCCTGCTTGTGCACGCTCTCTTTCTTAAATCAATCAATCTTTTTAAAAAATACAAATGGGAACATATGCTGCAAATAGTTCTGTCCTCTGTGCATTTTCATGTGAGAATTAATTCACACATACAGAGTGACCTGAATCTTGAATACCTGCACGAATATATCTCTGGACCTTACTGTAGAGGTGACGGCAGCATTTGAGCTTCGGCAAAAATGGGGTGGGAAGGAGCTCTCCAGTGCTCGGGCAGGGAAGATGCAATAAAGAACAGAAGGTCTGGAGGAAAGTGCCACAGCCCTGGAAGTAAGGAGGAAAATCTACCAACGAAGGAGAAAAGTGGTGCAGATAGGAGGTTGGAGCCCCACAAATTGCCTAAGGTTGATTTTTAATCTTTCAACAAATTAGAAACGTTTTTACCATGCTTCTGAAAACAAAATGTTTATCACTTGTTTCATGATTTTTTTCTATTTGTATTCATGGCCATTTTTTTCAAATTTTTATTTAAATTCCAATTAGCTGACATACAGTATAGTATTAGTTTCAGATGTAGAGTCTAGCGATTCATTACTTCCACCCAACACCCAGCGCTCATCACAAGCGCCCTCCTTCATGTCCATCACCCATTCAGCCCATCCCCCCACCCACCTCCTCTCCAGTAAGCCTGTTTGTTCCCTATAGTTAAGAGTCTGTTTTCTTGTTTGCCTCGCTCTCCCTCTGCCCCATGCTCATCTGTTTTGTTTTTTAAATTCCATATATGAGTGAAATATCGTATTTATCTTTCTCTGACTTACTTCACTTGGCATAATACTAACTCCATCCACAGCATTGCAAATGGCAAGATTTCATTGTTTTTCTATGGATGAGTAATATTCCATTGTATATATATTACATCTTCTTTATCCATTTATCAGTTGATGCACATTTGGGCTCTTTCTATAATTGGGCTATTGTTGACAGCTCTGCTATAAACATTGGGGTGCATGTATCCCTTCGAATCAGTATTTTTGTATTCTTTGGGTAAATACTTGGTAGTGCAACTGCTGGATCGTAGGGTAGCTCTATTTTTAACTCATTGAGGAACCTCCACGCTGTTTTCTAGAGTGGCTGCGCCAGTTTGCACTCCCACCAGCAGTGTACGAGCATCCTCACCAACGCCTGTTGTTTCCTGTGTTGTTCATTTTAGCCATCCTGACAGGTGTCCATCCTAACTGCCATCTCATTGTAGTTTTGATTTATATTTCCCTGATGAATGAGTGATGTGGAGCATCTTTCATACGTCTGTTTGTCATCTGAATGTCTTCTTCGGAGAAATGTCTTCTTCTTCTTCTTCATGTCTTCTTCTTCTTCTTCATGTCTTCTTCCCATTTTTCAAACTGGATTATGTGCTGAAGGGGCTATCTTTGAGCAAAAGCCTTACATCCTCGTGTATTCCTTTTAGCTGGAGTATCCCTGTTTGAGATTCTGTAATCCACCACTAGATGGACCTATCTGATATTCTGTGTTCAGAGAAAAAACGGCTTTATATTCAGTGAAGTCTTGTTAATAAGATTTCATGGAACATTACATCAAAAACTAAGGATGTACTGTATGGTGACTAACGTAACATAATAAAAAAAGAAAATATTCAGATCACTGACCTTAAAACAAGATTTCAGTTTTAAAAAGTAAACCATTCATACAAAATAATGAATAAAAAATACTCACGTGCTTAAATAATGTTAGTAAAAACAAACACCTGTGTGTTAAACGTCCTGGCTTAAGAAATAAAACACAATCCAATGAATCTTGTAAGCTAACTGCGCTCCCTCTCTGGTCTTCTCCCTTTCCTCCCCATCCATATGAAGCCAATATTCTGAATTATAAATTCGCAGATACTTTTAAAAATTAGTTTTGCAATATAGGATGTATCACTAAACAATATAATGTTTACTTTTTCTAGGTTTTGAAACTTATCTAAAAGAACTATTATACATATTTTCAAATGCTTTTCTCACTCTTCATTCTATTTCGGAGATCCGTCCATGTTGGTACGTGTAGCTCTGGTGCATTTTTTTCAAACTGCTCTATGATAAGGTGCTGTATGAACAGACTAAAAATCCTTTGTGTTACCGATTTTAGGCTTGCTTTTTTTCATTCAATTTTATGATTTTTAAGATTCTCATTTTTCATTACGCAGCTAAACTTTAAACAGACTAAACATTGTTGATATGTAATCTGTATCTAGTAATTCCAATATCAATCTTGGGATTCTGACCCTTCAGTTTTTTTGTATGTTTTTCCTGCTGA
>NW_024424008.1:46870153-46876397 GCF_017311325.1 Ursus maritimus | reverse complement strand
TTACTCGGGCTTGTTTCTTCATGTGCTTTAGTAATTAAGAAAAAATTGTGAGTGCACGTTCCCTAGGTGGCAGGTCTCTCAAAATAATGTTTTGTTTTCTCCCCCATGCTAATATATCCTTAATTAACTGAAAGGAGCTCCCCATTTCTCTTATCTGGAAGTCATTTCACCCATTGCTCTGGCTGGATAACAGTCTCTGTCTGCCTTCAGTAATGGTGGGGTGATTACTCATTCTTTTGGGCACAGAAATCCATGGTCTGTCATCTTCTCCAAAGATGAATATTTTAGAAAGCCTGGCAGCAAAGCTACTGCCATCTTTCACATGAGCCATATCAAGAGCAGCTTGTCTCTCTCTCTCTCTCTCTCTCTCTCTCTCTCTCTGTCAGTCGCCCACGTTAGCACATTCAGCCAACATAACACAGACTAGCAGAACTTGATGGAATCCTAATTGATTTGGCCAAGCTCTAAATCAACCTAGAGGACTGTCAACCTGGGTAGTGCCCACAAAGATCTTTCTCATGTCACAGAACTTATACTTGGCCTCCTCAGACATAATGATGAACAGCAAAGTGACCCTTGGGTCACAGATTAGATGAAAATCCTCGCCACTCTTGTCAATGTTGAAGACATTCATAAAACTGGTAGGGTATCCTATCTCGGTGTGCAGCCTGCCATCAAGCTTAAGGAATCACAGCATGCAGATCTACTTTCTCTCCTCTCAGAACACACTTGAGTCTGTTCTTCAGTAAAATAATGAGAGGGCCCAGTGGATGCACAAAGGACAAAAACATCATTTAGTATGTTTATTATGTAATGCTTCGGAGCTGCTATATGCTTCAGGACCATGGCTCATGACTGTTCTAGGTAGAGAAAGAGCTGAAATCCATGCATCAATCGTACAGGGAAGATTTGTTTGCTCCTGCCCAGCCAGGAGCTTAGGGACAATACCAACCTACAGCTACTTTCAAATGAAATCTGCCTTGGTAGTATTCAGACCACATAGTTAGCATGAATTTTGTCCCCAAAACAGCATGAGTGTGGGCTTGTGGTTCAAAATTCCCAAGTAGATTCTTTCTTTCTTTTCCTATTCATTCTAGAACTAGCCTAAACAGATAAGTTTGCCTTTGAGTGGTTAGTTTCTACAACAACCCTTTCTACAGTTCTGTCTGGCTTATACTAGAATTTTGGATTCTACTTTCTACCCTTCTTTGGATCTAGACTTTGCCTCCTGTCTATTAGAGGCATTAAAATGCAAACTCCAGGCCTTCCAACTTCGACTCACAAAAGATTGCTGGTACTACCCTAATTATTACAAACCAGATAAGCTACAAAATCATAGTTTTTAAACCCAACAGAGACCTGAGGACAGAAAATAAATCTAACTAAATGAAGCTCTAGAAAGTAAAGAGTCCTTCTTTTAAGAGTAGAGACCTATAGCTGTTTTCATCCTAGTAGAGATGCTGAAAGATGAAAGAATCATCATAAGTAGGCGATAAGGAGAAGCCAGGCACATTTTAATGAATTTCTATTCACTGCATGTGAACTAGCATGATGAACTAGAACCCCAAGGAGGCCCAACCACAGAGTGTGCACCTGCCTATTTACCATAGGCCCTCACAGAGGGCACATGGATAATATGCTAAAGGCTGAGAGAAGAGCAGAAGAGCTTAGAAAGATCCCATATAAGGTGCTCAGACCTTTCCCAAGTAAATATAATACTCAGTGAAGCATAAGAACAAGGCAGAAAGAGGAGAGAAATCTCTCTTAGGCACTCTGGGCTTTTATTGAGTGCAAAGCAGCAACTTCCAAAGACTGAAAGCAGAATACTAGAACAGAGAGAGCTCTCCTTGGGTATATAAAGATAAGGATGGAACCGAAGAGCAAACAGAAATTTCTAGCGACTTGAAAAGCTAAAATATAGGCTGTGAAACAGAGAGAAATCTCTCATGGTTCAAAAAGCTGCTGTCTAGTCTGTGAATTAACAAAGAAATTTCTGAAGTCTTACTGGTACTTACTTGGTGCCTCTACAGGGTTAGGGATTCCAGGCATCCTGACCGAAGAAGGGCTGAGTAGTTTTCTAGGGAAAATACTATTTCCTTTAACCTCTACTATTCTTTTATACAGTGTGGGCAATGTACAATTAAAAATATGAGACATACAAAGAAGAAAATGCAACTCATGATTATGAGAGGAAAGAAGCAGACCAAGAGATGGATAGGCCATGGGAATGATGAGACAAGGACTCTAAAATAACCATGAAAATGTCAGAGGATCTAATAGGAAAGCCAGACAACATTCAC
Organism: Ursus maritimus; assembly: GCF_017311325.1. Taxonomy (NCBI): domain Eukaryota; kingdom Metazoa; phylum Chordata; class Mammalia; order Carnivora; family Ursidae; genus Ursus; species Ursus maritimus. The sequence goes on along the minus strand of NW_024424008.1, from coordinate 46,874,097 downwards.
AAACATATGGGGAATGTCAGCAGAGAGACTGAAATGATAAAAGTGATCAAATGGAAGTGCTAGAATGGAAAATAAAATATCCTAAGTGAAGAATTCATTCGATAGGATCAGAAGCAGCCTGGGCACAGAGGAAGAAAACGATCTATAACTTAAGGAGCACAGAAGTCATATAAACCAACACACAAAAATTAGAAAGACAGAAAATGCAATGAAGTATCTGAGATCTATGAGACACATATATGTAATTCAAATACCAGGAAAAAGAAGAGAGAATGGGGTAGAAGAAACTGGTGAAGAGACAATGGCTGAGAGTTTTCCAAAATTGTTGAAAGATGTTAATTAGCAAACTCCAAGCAAGAGAAGTGTGTACACACACACACACACACACACACACCACAGACACACGGAGTACTCAGCACACCTAGGTCCCTCAGATTCAAATTGCTGCAAACCAAGACAAAATTTAAAAGCAGCCACATATATTACGTACAGGGAAACAACAGTGAGCATTACTGCTGACTTCTCATTGGAAACCAGGTGGTCCAGAAGACAATGGAAAGACACTTTTAAGTGCTTGAAGAAGAAGGAAAAAAAAAAAGATAACCTAGAATTCTACATGCAGCAAAATATATCATTCAAAAACAAATGAAAAATACATTTTAAGATAGACAAAAGTGGAGAGATTTCATCTCCAGAAGAGCTGCATTGCAATAAATACTAAACGAGTAATTCAGGCTGCAGGGAAATGATACCAGATGGAAGCTTAGGCCTGAAGAAAGGAATGAACACAAGAAAATTATGTGGGTAAGTAAAAAAGACAAATTTAATCTTTTTAAAGAGAGAACTTTACATTTATAGCTACATTTCTTTAAAAGACTATGGAATGGACTTCCAGGGAAGATGACAGAGTATGAGGACCCTAAGCTCACCTCCTCCCACAGATACAAACAGATCAACATTTACATCGTATAATAACCCAGAAAATGACCCGGAGATTGGCAGAACAAGCTTCACAATTAAAGACCGAGAAGAGGCCACATGGAAGGAGGCAGGAAGGGCAGAGATGCAGTGGGGAGGGGGGGGGGGGGGGGGGGATCCACAGGCAGAGAGGGGAGAGACACAGGCCCTTACACAGGGGAGCCCACACAAGGAAGATGAGTCCCCATAACATCTGGCTTTGAAAATAAGAGGGAATTTTCATGAATTCTTAGAACCAGTGGGACTTAAACCCTGGAATCTCATTTTATTTTTTTCTTTCCAAATTTTTATTTAAATTCTAGCTAACATATAGTGTAATACTGGTCTCAGGAGCAGAATTTAGTGATTCATCACTTACATAACAACACCCAGTGCTCATTAATACCCATCACCCAAACCCTGGAATTTATAAATCACTGGGCTTGGCTTTGGGAGAACTGGGAGAATGGATAGAAAACTGAGTCCCCACCCTTAAAGAGACAACACAACAAAGAGCCCTATGGAGATGAAGATGATAAGCAGCAGTTTCAAAAACACCTGGGACATATGGAAGGATTACTTACTAATCTCAGAGCACGTCCCCAGAGAGACAGATGGCTGGGAGACTCCCCCAGGAACAAAGGAGCTGGCAAGCATCATTTCCCTCCCCCATCCCCCAGCATAAACACACAGCCACCTGTGGGAACCACTGCAGTGCTTATACTCGCTGCCTAGTTTGCTAACACCAAGTGTACTGCCCCTGCCCTGTGGTGGATCTGCCCCCTCCAGCCAGTCCTGTCTCAGGCCCGGTGTTGCAAGTGCCCTTCCTACAGTGGACGGGAAGCACACAAGCCTTGCTGACACCACCACACTTGCCACCCTGCTCCCCTGCTCACAGGGCAAATCCAAGCCCTCCAATACTGTTTGCCTGGAGCCCATCTAGGGCGATGCCATAGGCCTGGCAGTGTGCAAGCAGCCCCAATAAGTGCTGGCACCACTCCAAAGTGACTCCTTCCCCGGAAAGAGGGGAAGATAACCACACACAAAAGTCAGACTGTGGCCTCAGCAATGGGTTGGGGGCAGACATCTAGTCTGACTGCAACCCTATGCACCAATGAAAGCTTCTCAGGGGACAACACAGGAAAAGTACCCTGAACTTTGGTACTACTGCATCTGTGGCAAATGCCTGGTCTGACTCGACTCAAGCTCAAGGCAGCCCTAGACTGGCCCACTAACACCACGGAGACCAACCACTGCACACAACAGGAAAAGAGCCATCACACATGAGTAGACTGAAGGAAAAAGTTGCCAAGCCACAAGAGCAGGGTGCACGCAACACACACAGGAGACACCCCTGAAGAATCAGGTTCTGGTGAACAGGGGGCACTGTGCTACAGGACACTACAGGGCCTCTTCTTCATAAGGCCACAACTTTCAAGAGCACAGGACATAGCTGACTTTCCTGGGACACAGAAAGAGACAGAAACAAAATGAGGAGACAGAGGAATATGTCCCAAATGAAAGAACAAGACAAAATCACAGCAAGAGACCTAAGTGAAATAGAGATACATAATATGCCTGATCGAGAATTTAAAGAAATGATCATGAAGATACTCACTGGACATGAGAAAAGAGTGAGACCTTAACAAAGAGATAGAAAACATAAAAAAGAACCAATCGGAGATGAAGAACTCAATAACTGAAATTAAAAATATATGAGGCGGAAGGGTGCCTGGGTGGCTCAGTCAATTAGGTGTCTAACTCTTGATTTTGGCTCAGGTCACAATCTCAAGGTCGTGAGACTGAGCCCTGCACTGGGCTCTGCACTCAGCACAGAATCTGCTTGTCCCTCTCCCTCTGCTCCTCCCCCCACTCACATTCTTTTTCTCCCTCTCTCTCTTTCTCTAAAATAAATAAATCTTTAAAGTGTGTGTGTGTGCACGTGTGTGTGTGTGCATATAAATAAAAGCAAAAATAGTCTTAGACAGCACCTGGGTGGCTCAGTCGGTTAAGCCTCTCCCCTCTGCTGAGGTCATGATCTCAGAGTCCTGGGATCAAGTCCCACATTGGGTTCCCTGCTCAGTGGGGAGTCTGCTTCTCCCTCTGCCTCTGCCCCTCCTCCTCGCTCATGCGCGCGTGCGCGCGTGTGCGCTCTCTCTCTCTCTCTCTCCCTCCCTCCCTCTCACTCTCTCTCAAATAAATATAGCCATAGAGAACTCAGTGACACCGTCAAGCATAATAACGCTTGTATTATAGGGATCCTAGAAGGAAAAGGGAGAGAAAATGGGGGCAGAAAGTTTATTTGAAGAAATAATAGCTGAAAATTTCCCAAACCTGGGGAAGGAAACAGAAATCCAGATCCAGGAGGAACAGAGTGCCCCCAACAAAATCATACCAAGACATATAGTAATCAGGAATAGAAAAGTTAACAGTTACATACAAGGGAAACTCCTTAAGGCTATCAACTGATTTTTTTAGCAGAAACTTCTCAGGCCAGAGGAATTGGCATAATATGTTCAAAGTGCTGAAAGGAAAATATCTGCAACCAAGAATACTCTATCCAGCAAGGCTATCATTCAGAGTAGAAGGAGAGATAAAGAGTTTCCCAGGCAAACAAAAGCTAAAGGAATTCATGATCAATATACTAGCCCTACAAGAAATGATAAAGGAGACTCTTGGAGTGGAAAGGAGAGACCCTAAGAGTAAGGAAAGCACAAAAGCAGTAAAAATAAGCATAACTGTAAAAACTCAGTCAAAGGACTCAAAAATGAAAGGATGTAAAGTATGATACCATATACCTAAAACATTGGCGGGGGGAGGTGTAAAGAATGGGTTCAAACTTAAGCGACCATCAACTTAGTGTAGACTGCTATATGTAGAAGATTTTTACATAGAAATAGAATGGTAACCACAAATCAAAAACCAGTAGTAGATATGAAAAAAGAGGGAGAAAGGAATCCAGGTATATCACTAAAAAGCCAATTAAT